>NC_056746.1:500226501-500339001 GCF_019279795.1 Protopterus annectens | reverse complement strand
TCGAGTTTGTTGTGACATATGTTCTATGAGGGATATGAAATCAGTAACTGTCATGGCTGTCACCATGTACTGACTGCAATCCTCAGACTATGCTTCTGCAGTTCTAAGATAGGTGATCTGTGAGTAACACAAGAAACAGAGGACTCCAAACACTGCCCAGTCTGCAAATAACCCTACAGGTGGGAGATTCCTCAAACACATAACACTGTCATGACAGATATTAAATCATGTAGACCAGCCTTATCCACACAAACCCTTTTAAACCAACATTACTCCAAATGCAGAAGAGCAGCACTTACATTCTGTAGTCATGTCTGGAACATCCCCCTCCTGTTTGTTGGTCTGTCTAAACAGTGTATGTTGTTAGAGGTATATCCCAATACCATCTGTGATGCTGTTTGCCAAACACTGACATGAGGTCCTACTCACAGTGAATGAAAAGGCCCAACACCCACATGATGTTCCTAGGTACTGGAGTGTGTTTCCATGCAATTGGATATGGAAATGTTACCACAGCTGTTCCATATGCAATCAGCTAGTGGGGGACTGCAATTCATGCAGAGGCCATCAGTTGATCATGAGCATCATTTACAAAACACAAGCTGCTGCCTAAGCAGAGCAGGTGTACTTCTCTACATCCACCAGAGAGGGAGTGAGAGAGACAGACAGAGACAATGTAAGACGGGGGGGGGGAGAGTAAACCCTAAGCTTGTTTGTTTCACACACTTACCAGTACAGGGTTTCAACCCCTTGCCTGACTGTGTAATGCTATCACATATCTATGCAGTTATTGCATGCACCACAGAGCTTACATGTTGGGGAGCTGTCCAAAGGTATATCTGATGGTGAGTGTCATCTGCAACAGTGATAAAGGAGGGATAAGGTAGGTGCAGTACACGTGCCTGTCCACATGAACAGTTGTCAACGTCAACACAGCCACACTCTCTCAGGGACTCACACACATCATCACAGTTGGCTGGGTCAGGATTAGAGTTCCTAACTTGCTAGTTTGCCACAAGACAGTAATACACAGGTATCATATGCACCACAGAGGTTATCAGGATGATATATTGGCACAGGGTATGTGAAAGTGTCTGACAACAGAAGGCATGCTTAGTAGGCCAATGGGAGGTGTCGTGAGTGTGAATGGCATCCAGATCATTATACACCACACACACAGACACAGGTTGCCAGTACTGACATGCATGGGTGCATTGCTTCACTAGTGTGTAGTGGTTGACTATGCCAGAAGACAGTACAAGGCTAGGTAAAGTGTATACCTTGGCATCAGGCCACATGAAATGGTCTGCAGTGTGGCTCAGGGGTGTAGTGTCTGGATTGGCCCACACAGGTGGGTATTGTATTCACAATTTAGTCATCTGGGTTACAATTTGGGTGGCCAGTGCTGTGTTTGCCATGTATGTGTTCTATAGTCCATGACATGGACGGTGTCTGGAATGTGCACACTTCCCACATGCATGTTCTGTGACATGTGGATGTGTACCTGGGGTGTCTGGGGCATGTTGTGTACACAGATTGTTATCATCAGATGTGCCATTCCTGGCCTCATGTGGTGGGAACTGCCAATGCACACCAGGTTGACCCTGCACCTACACTGGCAGCATGATACAGGTATTCCCTGGTGTCAGTGGCATTTGTCCATACAGGGCATGTGTATAAGGCATGGTATGTCCTTTGTGGGTTACATTTGCTGTCACTAAAGTTGTTGTAGGTGTCCAGTGGGGAACATAGTGCAGGAGCACTGTATGCAATTATGTGCCTATTGTAGTGATGTGACAGGAGGCCATGCCCTCTGTAGTCTACTGCAATCACACCATGGTTACTATCTGTGGGCAATATGCAGGGAACTACCAACAAAGTGGTTGTTGCCTAGCTGAGTGTGTTTGTGTAGGAGACATGGGTAGAGAGTGTTGAGTAATACAAGGGTTGGCTAAATTGTTCGCCAGGCCTTGATGTCACATGTAGGGGTATGGATTGTCAACCACAGCCTCTCTGCTGTTTGATATCTGTTAGCCTTGTAAGGTGGACACTGTGACATATAATAGGCCCACCATATAAGAAATATGCAAAACCCACTCCACAATAAGTCCAGTTGTTACACATACAATCACGCACACACACACACACACACACACACACACACACACACACACACACACACACACACACACACACACACA
Source organism: Protopterus annectens (assembly GCF_019279795.1). Taxonomy (NCBI): domain Eukaryota; kingdom Metazoa; phylum Chordata; order Ceratodontiformes; family Protopteridae; genus Protopterus; species Protopterus annectens. Next base: position 500,336,800 of record NC_056746.1, on the reverse strand, counting down.
CACACACACACACACACACACACGCAAACACACACACACACATACACACACACACACACACACACATCAAGTCTTACCATTGCCATGTCCGTGACTGGAATTCGCATGTAACTAGTACATCACACTACAGCATTATGCAGTTATAGCACACAGCACAGAGATTACTGGGCTACTCCTCCCCAAAGTTGTATTTCAAAGTGAATAACATCAGCAGGCTTGCCAAAGAAGGGCAATGGAGGTTGTAGTGACTGTGAATGGCCTCCAAAGCATTGCTCCCTACACAGACAAACAAGCACACACACAAACATCCACACTTGTCATGTTTGAGAATAGAACTCCTGCCTAACTAGTATATCACACTACAGCATTATGCAGTTATAGTGCATGCCACAGAGATTACTCAGCTACTCTTTCTCTAAAGGTGTATTTCAAAGTGAATGACATCAACAGGCTTGTCAAAGAAGGGCAATGGAAACTGTAGTTCATAGGTTCATAGGGTCATACATTGATGCTAGGCTATCGGCCCTAGGGCCTATACATGCCTAGACATGACAATTCTCTCACTATGACATCCCACAATATTTACTTCCCTACACCCCTGTCTAGCAGGGCAGCTGACATGATCCTTGGAGTAAGTGTCCTGTCTCCCATCCAATTGTCCAGGTACCTGTTTGAACTGGGCCAAAGAGGCACTCTGCTTGACATATATGGGCAGTCTATTCCAGAGTCTGGGGAGTCTGTAAGTCAGGAACTCATCCCTCCTGCATGTATTGTTCATTGTGATGACAGGATTTACATCTCTGGAGCATGTGGCTGTGAGGTTTTGGAATTCTCTAAGTGTAGCATATCCAACAGCTGTGGGTTTGACATGCCATGGTATGTTAAGCAGAGATCACCTCTGAGAACACAATACATGACAGTGTATAGCTGGATGATTTTCAGATGGTCAGCATAGTTCATTTGGTTTAGGGCTGTAGACATTTCATGAGGTATGTCTGCAGCCTCTCTACTCGTTGCAGATGTCTTGTAAGATATATACATAATTGGCTGTTGTAGTCTGTACTGGGTCTACTGAGAGATGTCTACAATGGGACAATGGGCTCCTTTTCCTGGATGTAAAGCCCTTAATGGGAGGTGTGCCACATAGGTGGGTTTCCTGACTGTTGTGGTGATGTGGTTATCAAAGGTGAGACCACTGTCCACCTTTGTCCCTAAGTCTGTTATCACACTTTAGGTGTTTAGTGTACTGGCACCTATGTGGTACTTCACAGGTACATGTCCCTTCCCAATGGGGATAACTATATATTTCTTGGCATTGATCTTGAGGCCATGGCTCAGGAACCAAGCATGTCTTTCAGTAAGGCCCTTCTGTAGAATATCCACATCATGGTGGGATTCAATATTGGCTCCCAGTGTCCAGTCATCTGTGACCTATGTTTGCCAGTGTCCCTTACTGTTGGTCTGTACTTCAGAGCAGTAGATACCAAACAAGGGCGGTGCCAGGACTGAACCCTAAGGTACTCCAACTGCCACTTGTCTGGGGCTCGAGTTGGTGTCACCTACATTTACAGTGTGGGTTGTGTCAGTACAGCAGTTGCAGCCTGTTGGGTGACATTGGGATTAATGGCCAGCTCGATACATTTTTCTATGATTCCAGACTGGGGGATGGTGTTGGAGGGCTTGGCGAGGTCCAGATAGGCTGTGTGAACCACCTTACCCTTGTCCACAGCTCTGGAGATGGACTCACAGTTGTCATTCAGGTTGAGGTGCCATGATCTGTCCTTCACAAACCCAACCTGGTTAGGCTCCATTGTTTGCAGGTTGCCAATGTCTTTGTTTTACTTTCCATGATAATACATTTCATGGCCTTGCAGAGCAGGCACATCATACTGCTGGGGCTGTAGTTCCCAGGATCCGAGGTGGCTCCCCCCTTGTGGACTGGGATAACTGTAGTTGTGCACCATACAGTGGACACAAAGCCTGAGGTGTGACTATGATTAGACATGGCACGTAGGTGAGGTGCCAGTTCAGTTTGTAGCTCATGTAGTACTCAACCCGGGATGTTGACTGGTCCCATGGCTGCTGCTGTCATAGCTCTGTAGAATGTGGTTTTTAACTATGTGACCATTATTACTGGAGTATGGCAATCTATCCGTGTTGAGATGGGCCCCTTGGGGGTTGGGATGGGGGTGCAGTTGGCACTGAATCAATCTGACAGGATACTGGCAATATCCCTGGGAGCAGTAGATTTAATACCATCCTGTTGTAGCTCACAGCAGTTCGGAATATTACCATTTAGATTCCTCACATAGCTATGGAATGGCTTGCAGTTGTCTTTGGCATCTTTGGCTATATTATGTTCATGACTAGCCTTGGTGGATGCTATGAGGGATCTTTGCCTCTTACTCTAGCTGGCAAGAGAGCATTTTGCATCTTGGGAATTCCCCCATTTTTGCAACAGTTTCCTCCTTTTGTTGTACAGCATGTTTATGGCAGGGAGCCACCACACTGGTTTCCATTTCTTGGTGGAGAGCGTATTGGTTCAATATTGGATGGCACAATTCATGCACAAGTGAATGTGCTTCTACAGTGCCTTCATGTATGATTCAGCAGTTGTCTTTTCAGTTCTCATCTGCATGGGTGTCATGATGTTAGGCACATCTGACATGTGTAGCATGACATTGGCTTTGGAGATGTATCTTATGGAGGTTTCCTTACTGGGGTGTGGGGGAGGGATGTTGATGTTAAGGGTGATTAGCTCATGGGCATACCTGACCACCAATGGGGTGACCATAGGTGTGGAGCATTGATTTCCCATGTTGGTAATGACCAGGTCTAGAATATTTGAGCCTGTAGTGGGACTATGGGTTACTTGATCCAGGGCTTTGAGAATTATGACTTCCAAGAACCGTTGGGCACATGTGTTGGTACACAAGTAGTTAACCAGTTAATGGCAGGGTAGTGCAAGTCACCCAGTATTAGGGTGTTTGCTTGTATCATAATATTTCACAGTATGTTTCAAAAGCTGTAGTGGGTATCATGGGGCATGGTGGAGGATCTGTAGCAAGCTATAAGATTTGGAATGCAGTCTAACCTACTATTAGTTGCACCAGGGGTATTTCAGACACACTCTGTTATGCAAGTAGCCTGGTGGTGTGAATATCCTTGGTGAATATGGACACTCCTCCACCTTTATTGTTTTGATCCTGGTTTGGTGGCCAATGAGTGTGGTGAGAGCTGTACCTGGTATTGCAAGGGTGCTATCTGGAGGCTTGGATCAGGTCTCTGTTACTGCACAGTTATCAATGTTCTCCATTTGTAGTTGTGCATAATGACTGTGAATGGTCAAAAAAATTGATCCCTACACACAGAGTTTCACAGTTCACATGTGTGGGAATAGAACTCCTACGTAACTAGGTATATTTCATTACAGCATTATGCAGTTATAGGACACACCACAGAGATTACTGGGTTATGTTTTTCCCAAAGGTGTATTCCAAAGTGAATGACATCAGCAGGCTTGCCAAAGAAGGGCAATGGAGGTTGTAGTGACTGTGAATGGCCTCAAAAGCATTGCTCCCTGCATAGACAAACAAATGCACCCTGTCTGGGAATAGAACTCCTAACTAGTATATCACGCTACAGCATTGTACAGTTATAGGACGCACCACATAGGTTACTGGGCTTTGCTTTTCCCAAAGGTGTATTTCAAAGTGAATGACATCAGCAGGCTTGCTAAAGAAGGGCAATGTAGGCTGTAGTGACTGGCCTCAAAAGCATTGCTCCCTACACAGACAGTCAAACACACACACACATTTGCCATGTCTGGGAATAGAACGCCTACTTAACTAGTATATCCATCTACAGCATTATGCTGTTACAGGATGCACCACATAGATTACTGGGCTTCTTGATCACCAAAGGTGTATTTCAAAGTGAATGACATCAGCAGGCATACCAATGTAGGTCATTTGAAACTGTAGTGAGTGTGACTGGCCTAAAAAGGCATTGGCCCCTACACAGACAAACACACACACAGTTGCCACAACTGGGATTAGAACTTCTACCTAGCTAGTACATCACACAGCTATAAGATGCCCCACAGAGATTACTGGGCTACTATTTCCCCAAAAGTGTATTTCAAGGTGAAGACATCAGCAGGCTTGCCATAGTAGGGCCATGGGGAGTGCAGTGTGTGTGCATGGGTCATAACCCATTCATCTGGAGGCAGACACACAACACTCAGGCACACACAGGTTTATATTCCACAGGTACGTGTATACAACTGCTAGATGACTACTGACTTGTACAGTCTGGTTACACAGTTAGCACAAGCACCACAGACACTATAGTGCTGAGGGATTCCAGAAGCAACTGTCTACAGTGATTGACATTTGCACATCATGTGGTTTTAGCCAATTGGATGTGTGCTGGACAGACCTCATGATGGAAGGATCGTTGTCACTGTCACTCTCTTCCACACATTTATGTATGTGTATTTTTGGCCTATTATAGTGTGTTGTCCTTGGATATATGTGTGTATTCCTATTCAATGTGTGTGCAAAGCATGACTGGTGTGTACTGAGGAGTGTATGCACTAACATCTGTGACTGTCAGATATGTATGGTCCACTGTTGTTGCCAGATATGGGCTTCATTTCTGCAAGTGTGTGAGCATGCACAGTATGACCTTTCAGTATTTTGTTGTCTGACATGGCCTTCATTTTTCTAAGTGTGGAAGCATGCCCAGTATGACCTTCTGTATTGGATAGAGTATGTGGGAAAAAACAGAGGGTAAGGTGTTTGCATAGTTTATAGTGGTGTGCTGGGCTGGGCTGGTCTGCTGGCTATGTAATTGGCTGATTCTGATACATTTCACCTAACAGCTATGCTAGTTCTCTTTGATTACCTTCCTACTGCTGTTTTGCCTTCCCATTGCCTTGCTGTTTAAGCCCGGAGGTGCACCGCACAAACACATTGCTCAAATGTGCACAGAGCTGCTATTTCCTGGTTTACTTTTTTTTTCCCTTTAAAACCACAGCACACACACCCATTTAGGCAATGTAAAGTGTGCTAGACAGCCTTAGCCACATCCGTGCCACAGGGCTCCAATAAGCTTACAGTATGCCTGAAACACCCACTATGATGTCAATTAACTCTTAGGCTTGAACCATGTTAATCCTGCACTTACATGGTTGGTTGCTGGCTAGCATTGAGGGGAAATCAGTGATTCAGTATCATTCCCCTTATTTGCATAGGATTGCCTGCTAATGCATAGTTACAGGTCCCACACTGAGCCTTCCCCCTTAGTAACCACTATTCACTGGTCATGTTGTCATCTGCCTGCCATTGAGTATAATGGCAAAATATTTATTTTGGTTAAAATGCTTATTTCAGTTTTTTTTTTTTCCGGCCCGATCCTGTTTGCGCACCACTGCCCTATGCTTAAACAGCCGAAATCAGTTAAAAAAAATAAAAGTTATATATATTGTTTGCCAACTGTTTTCCGTGCCAATGGCCATATATTTGGCCATTTACATACTTTACACATACTATGCACCCTTTATTTGGAGCTATCATGACTCTGTTTTGTAGTTTGCAGAAATGTACTTGGTTACTAACTTCTGTATACTACACTAGTCCTGCACAGCCAGCTGACAGCTTCCTGGTTTACAAATTCACCTCATTTGAATGGTTTTCACCTGCAAATGGGGTAATTTGCATACAGGAGCTGTGTCCGTGCAGGAATAGTTCAGGAGCCCTCGCTCATGTCCCTGGAGCTTATTCCTGGATCGCACAGCGGCCATATTGCCTCCAGGAGTTCCTGCACTACTCCTGCATGCCATGCAGAGCTTGCTGAATCCAGGGTTTGTGTTCACCATACAATACTCTCCAAATATTCTATATAAATAGAATACTCTCAATCTCTCACTGAAATGACAAAACAATTTTATACATAACTGCTGCCTGTACAATCCACTAAGTTGTACATGGGCTTTCTCTTTAGTAACTTCTATCTCTGTAAAATCGTAGAATATATAAATGTAGCTACTGTTTGTGTATAAATGTAAATAGAAAAGTAACTACTCTGTGTTTACCTGGAACTTACTATAATGCAATGTAAGCAAATGGAGTTTTTTTCCCCAGGCCTCCACTGAAAATGGGTATTACCCAGTCTGACATTCCGAGTAAACAAAGACAAAATAAATAAATAAAAAAATAAATAAATACATTTGCTGAGTTATATTTGCTGTATTTTGCATTGCCATCTTTTCCATTAAATGAAAAAAGGGATATTGCAATATAATGAATAATTATTTTCCCTGAATAGTTGTGAAAACCTCTCAACCTCTTAGTGCAAGAAATCTAGTTAAAGCCTAAAATAATGGTGGAACAAAGGGCCAAAAGTAGGGACAGATTTTAAATATTGCTCTTATAAACTTAAAAAATTAATAGAATGACAAGATTTGTTAGCACGCATTTTCTGAAGGAAATTAATTCTGAAACTTAAATGCATGGCATCATTTAGGGATTTCAATCCTCAATGATTTGCTGGAAAACCACAAATTTTATCAGGAGAACACACCAAAAAATATGAGGGAAAAATCTGGAGGGTCTACAAAAATCTGTAAGTTGAGAGGTATGCATGCTTTAAAATTAAAAAAAAATGTTCTCTGAAGCAACCTCCTTATGTAGGAATCTGATTCTGAACCCTCTACACACTTATGCATGCCCATATGTACTCACACATATTTGCATACAGTCACTCACACTCATACACATGCACTCGCACGCAGTCACATACATGTAATTACACACTCACATACTCGTACTCATGCACTCTTGTATATGCACATGTAATCATGTACAGACATATACACGTACTCATACACACACATACTCACATATACACATACACACCCACATATACGCATGCATTTGTATATAGTCATATACACAAAACTTGCAAACATTGGCATGCATGCACTCACTGACACTTGCAGAAAACCCGTAGACACACACACACACACACACACACACACACACACACACACACACACACACACACACACACACACACACACACACACACACAAACTTCCCTTTTGTCTGGCACATTTTTCTTTAATTAAAAAAAATTTGAGCCAGGAGCTGGGGGCACAGTTCATGACTTGGTTCTGCCGGTCTTAAGTGACACTTCCCTTCTCCATCAGTGTCTCCAAACTTTAGAAGTCTTTATCTCCGTTGCTTTAGATTACTTTGTTTTTCAAACTGAACAATATTTTTACAACAGCGGCTGTGCACAGGGCTCACATTATGAGTTAATGGAACTTCCAAGATGAGGCTGGGCTATTTTCTCTTTCTCTCTCAACAGCAAGTCTAAAAATGTACTGCCAGTGTATCACTTTGGGGGCTGTTGTACATTTTTCTAGTTTCAACATTTGCTAAGTTTTTTTCTTTTTTAAATTTTGTGCCATGTTTTTACTGCCCATAAGTCAAGGCAGCAAAAGGTGGAGGCACGCACCCATGCTCCAAAGCCTAAATCCACCACTGAATGCCATTCTGAAAAAAGTGGCTAACATTCCTGATTTAAAAGATTAATGATATTTGTACTAACAGTGCTTTGACAGTTGCTTTTACATTTCATACCTAATTTTAAATAACTTCCCTTTACCCATTTTACTTTAACTTAATATCAGAATACCTTCTTTAGATACCCATTTTTACCTTACCCCATGTGATGTTTTATCTTCTTCCCTTCTACACATTCCTATTAATCATATAACTCCCATGTATGCCATTCTTGTTCTGATCAGTTCACATTAACACAGTCATGCATAGTGTTCTGTATTGACGGTCCACCTCCAGAGCCAGATCATGGTCAAATGGGCCCCTAGCCAGGGTAATGGACCAGTGCCCCCACCCCACTCACAGCCATTCCAATGTTCCATTATTTGGCTGCCTTTCCCCATTTACCATAAACACTGTTGAAGCCTGTCAGTTTCATTACTATTTTTATCTTTACTTTTACTGATTAGAGATTTTGGATTCAAATTATTTGAAATTTCATAGCATAAGCACCAATGGTTATTTGGTAAACAAAACAGTCTCACATTGGAAACAGCCCTAATATAAGCAATGGCAAACATTTTCTCCCTTGAAACTCCCATTGAATGAAAATGCATCTAGCCAGTGGTAGATTAAAAGTATTTGAGCCCTGGGCTGTTTTCAAACCATGGGCACCCTGTGCAGAGTAGGACCATGCCTCAGTGCATGTGTTCTTTGATGCACCTTCTTGATTGTTTTAAATTTTACTTCTTTTAATACAGCAACATTTGCTACAGTGAGTTTTAAATCTGCAGTTTTGAATCCTTTTCCAATAGACTGTGAAGTAAAATGTACGATCCAATAATGATGAGAATACCCATTTCAGAACATTTCAAATATAGGGTTACTAAAACTGTTGTGATTGTAAAACAAAATATCCATACTCAGCAATTAAGGACACTTTATTGACTGTGTATACATCACATGTCTGCTTGTGATAAAAATGGCCATGGTAAAGTACTCCAATTTATTTTACACTAATGCACATTAGTCCTGCAAAGATAAGTCTGCTGATTTTTTTAACTTTATCAGCTCCACAGGGTCAGTCATGTTTATCCACAGACATCCCCCAAATCCAGAAATTATAGCTACATTGTTGACTGCATTCTTGTTAGATGTCTGTGTCAAAACATTAACAATAATATTGACCAAAGTCACACATTTTAAACACACAGTAGCCAAAGTATTCCAACTTAATACACACACATATACACTGGTCCTGCAAACCCAGATTAAAGTCTGTTTGTAAATGACCAGATTACAGGAACATAAGGTACTTTCATCCACAGAGAGTCCCCCCCCCCACCAGCAGTTATAGCCACTTTTTTGACTGTGTATACCTCTTACAGTTATGAAGAAATAAACTAGATGTATTTAATTTAGATGAAGTACATGAAATTTTATAGAGATCACTAGCTCATACCATAAGATCCAGCCATGTGTAACATAGTTTATACAAAAAAGCATTTATGAGAGCAGTAGAAATATTAACCACGTGATAAGATATGCTAAGACATAATGCCCAGTCTCTACAGAAGTAAAAGCCAGCTGAATAATTCCGCACTAAAGAGAACTATTATTAATGCAGAAGATGCGGCAGGCAAACAGCTTTGTATTTCAGTGCTTCATCTAAAAATGCAGTACCTGCTGCCCTTGAAGAATAAATCATCTATGAGGCATTAAAATGTTGGTGTACTGGTGAGGTTACCAGAATATTTTCTGAATTAGATCAGCTGTGCAATAAGGAATGTCTGACAAATGACGACAGGTTCATAGTTACTAGGGATTCAATCCTGGAGACCATTAAGGAGCCTAGCTCAAATCCTCAATTCCTCCAAGCACTTTCTGTTTAAGTAACTGTCACACAGCAGATAACTGAAGGTGGAAAGATTCAAACCCTGCACTATTGCTACAGGAAGAAGCTAATTAACAAGTTAGAGCTTTAGTCCTTTGCTGTAGCTGTCAGTGTAACAGTTTTTAACTAAGTGCAGAAATTCTCTGCAATTTGATCTTGTACAAAAGACTCTATCATAGTAATATGCAACAATGACTACATAATGGATGCTAAAGATAAGATGGTTCTGATCATCACTCCAAATAATGCAGACAATGTGACCTGACAAATGTTAATCCCTTTGGAGTTCCTGGAGGCTGTAAAGAAGGTACTGCAACATTACTAAAATGCAACATGTTTAAACTACTAAAACACAAGTTTGGACTATATTATACAATCCATTCCTATTAATGAATGATTTCCATTCTTCAGTGTAATAAAGAAAGCAAAGCTATTAAAGACAATGTAAATGACACATTAGCTTTTGTTCTTCTATCCACAAGTCATACAAAAATCATAAATATTACTGCATGCAACATACCATTTTTCCTGGGGGGAGATTACATGTGTGCAGGACACCTACATCTCATGTTCACCTCCCTATATCTTGCATGTCATCAAGAGCAGTTATCCCGTCTGACATTACTCAGTACTGATCTAACCTACCTGAATGGCTTATAATGCAATATTGCTGTAGCAAACACCTCCGGGGTCAACAGAGCCAGACTGTGGACAATGGGATCCTATGCAGGGTAATGAATCTAACCTCCACCAGCCATGCCAATATCCCATTACTTGGCTGTCCCTCTCCAATTACCATAAACACTGTTAAAGCCTATCAATGTACATGCAATTTTCGTGTTTACTTTTACAATTATTATAGAGGATTGGATTTCATTTAAAAACTTATTTCAAATTTTACAGAAAAAATACCAACAGCAATTTTCTAAATCAAACAAAACAGACTTATCTTCCCTTAAAACTCACATTTAGTGAAAATGCATCTTGCAACTAAATAAACTGCAAGAGACATGCTGGGATTCTTACTCAACCAGCATATAGTAAAGTACTAATTAGCATATAATGCATTTGCCAACAGCCTGGGACAGCCCACTGAACACCAGTGTCCCTTTAAAGGAGCAGACCGTGAGTACTCTCTGGTAGCTTAATAGAGCCACTTCCAAGACAATGACAACTGAGGGAATCAAACCATGTACTACAGGAAATAACTCTTTAGCAGCTCAAAGTCTTAAACAATTGCACTAAGTGCTAGATGATCTGTTGTAGCCCGAAGACAGTACACAATCATAGCAGTGTGTATGCAGAAAACAAGTAGAACTAAAATGTATATATAGTTAAAATATTGTCATTAACTTAGACATCATACTGTTCAATTTATTTTCAGCTATATAAACACACAGTCAACATACAACAGAACAAGAAAAACTGTGAAACTTTAATGATTGATATTGACTAACTATAATCCTCAGAGAATTGGCTGGCTGTAATCATTAGAGATACAAGAAAGGAAAAAAAAGAAGTCAATCAAGGTCTGACAGTTGATCTGTTAGATTAAGACTCTTACCTCCTGTAGCTAAGGTACATAGTTTAAGTCTAAGCAACTTACTTAACTAAACTGTTCATTCTAATGAGGGCATTCTCTCTCTCTCTCACATACACAGAGACATGCACATACACACATTGCACTTCTCTCGTGTGTGGGTTTTTTTTCTTCTTAAAGCAGAAGTAAGCAGGAAAACCTTACTTTTTAAATTAATCTGTTGTGGCTGAGCCCCCCACAAGCACCAGGCCCTAGGTAACAGCCTAGGTCAATTAGTGCTGGATCTGACCCTGCCACTCCTCATTCTAAACAAGCTCAATACATTGATTTTCACAAATGTTTAATTACAGGTGGCATTGAGTACAATAATCACAATTACATTAAAACAGGATCTCTTTTAACTAGCATGAGGATAAATGTTCAAAATCATAATACTTTGTGTCACAGCACTTCAATCCAATCCTTCATGTTGCTGCAAAAAGCAAAACCAGCACATAAAAATATTACATTCACATGAGTCAGCCATATAAATGTGAATGCCAGTCTATACCTATCCCAGCATACTCACCCTCAATAACAGTTACCTCATTAAACTGTAATCTTATTTCAATCTTTCACACAAGCTGGGAGAAATAAACTTCTACTCATAAAAAATTTGATCGATAAATAAGCATGTAAAAAAAAAACAATATTGTACTTCATTATATAATCATAGCACCCTATAATAATTAGCACATCTTTACAACACTGCATTTTAAAACTATTTATCTATTCTTTTAACTTACCTTAGCAGGATACAGACAATGGTAATAAAACCTTGCTCTGTTTTTATTATATCCCCTCTGTGTATTCTGTACAATAATTCAGGCAGTTAGACAGAAATGTCAACATCTTTCTTCACGCTGTGCTTGTTAGCTACAAAAAAGATAAAGTGATAAAGTGACCATGAGAATGTTTCATGAATAGTGCAGGTGATACCCTTAGGGTACCATGTTTTCCTAAAGATATCTACTGATTCAAATAACTGTTAAATCCTTTCTTAATGACTCATTATTTTCAGATGACATAATTTCTATCGATATGCATCGACCTTACACAAAACAGTTACATCATTTCACTCGTTCCATCCTTATTTGAATATATTTTATTTCTATTGAAACCAGTTTGAAAAATTATTATAGTATCAAATGATTTCATATTTTATTTAACAAGTCTGTTAGTTCTTGAGTCATAGTTCTCTGTGGAGACCTGTCGGCACTACTGACTGGGATGTGATATTGTCTTTCAGGTTTCCTAACACACTCCCTTCTTTTGCTATTACAATAATGAAATATTTCAGAGCACCATTATAGAGATTGCTTAGAGTTTCCAATTATGTTAACTTGACCACTGATATTCCTAATTATAACTTAAATAAACATTACAATCTCCCATAAGCCATTGCACTTAACACTGATGCTTACTTTTATAACTATTAGATGGACACATTTTAATACCAAAGCTATTTCCGTGTATACCCTCAGTATTAATTTCAAAACATTATTCTTATACATCAATGATTTTCACATTTAATGCTACATGTCTGCCATCATTTGAGATAGAAAAATATATGTATTCCATTCTCCTGCCTTTGTATCCCAAGATCTTCTTATATATAACTTGCATAATTTATATAACATTAACAGCTATATTTTCTACATCTTTATCTCAGTGGACAATAGTTCCCATTTAGTCTTATTAATAACTTGAGCAAAATGTAGTGTCTGCTCCATGCATGCCACACTTAATGTTAGAATGCACTTAAGTAAACCATTTATTGCATAGGAGGAAATTCAGTCACATTCATTATTTTATAATGAACAGAGCACTCATATACTTTATGGCATAATTAATTATACTTTGGTCTTTTAGTCTGTCATCATTCAAGGTACCATGCCTATAAATAATACCATTTAGATAAAGTTAAGTATGCCACTCTTCTGTCAAAGATCTGTAAGCATTTTAATTGTTCAAAAGACTTCCAAAAATCCACAAGGTAAATCAAGGCAGATGTGATAAAAACCAGTTTAATGAACAGTAAGCGCTTTCATGCTCTCCTGAGCACTTCTTCAGACCATATAAAAAATACAAATTATACAACGACCCCCCCAATAATATTCAAAAACATGCACGCTGATTGGTCAGCATGCACATTGTAAATCAGAGTTATAGTAATGGAAGAAGGTCCGGTCACCTGGACTTTTTCCATTACTATAACACTTTTTTTTTACAGCAACGGAGAATGCAAGATCTCCGTTGCTTCACACTGTCTCGCTATGTTAAACTCCTTTAACATAGCGAGACAGTTTGTAAAAAGCAACGGAGATCTTGCTTTCTCTATTGCTTTTTTCAAAACTGTCTTGCTATGTTAAATGGGTTTAACATAGCGAGACAGCTTTAAAAAAGCAACAGAGATTCTCCGTTGCTTTTTTTAAAGCGGTCTCGCTATGTTAAACCCATTTAACATAGTGAAACAGTTTTTAAAAAGCAACGGAGATCTTGCTTTCTCCGTTGCTTTTGCCCACAGCTCTGATGTACTGTGTAGGCATACGCATGCACACGCATGCACAGTACATCAGAACTGCCGCAGAATACCAGACAGCTGCAGAAGGGCAGCAAGGAGGCATTACACAATGCCATTATTTAAGAAAAGTAATTATTTTTTTTCTTAAATAATGTCATTGTATAATAGCAATAACCCACTTCACCCTCATGACCAAACCACACCAACCGTAGGTAAATCCAGCATTACCCACACCCAGGCGTGGGTTATTGCTATATTCACATACACTGCTTATAAAATACATAGAATTTCAAACTAACCTATCACAGAATAAAATCACTTAAATAGTCTCCACCTTTTAAGAAAGGGTTTCAAAGGGATAGAGGTATTCAAACCTGGTGGTGTGTTGCTGTCTAATTGTCACTTACACTCCCAAATTTTTGGGAAACCTCATACATATGAAATGGCCACCATTATACAGGCCCAGTCATGTGGGGCTAAGTAACTTTTTGTTGTCAGTACGATCTCCCAAAGAATGTGTAACCATAGCAACACCACCTTCTTTATCTCCTCTTGCCCACTTTATGCTAGGCTATAAATGGAGATTGTCATCACCTTGGCTGATGCCTTTCCAACCTACCAAACTGCCCTCCTCACTTTGCGTTATTCCCTCCTCTTTTAACCTCATGTTTATCCCACCATCAGAACTATACCTCTCCTTCTGGCCCCACCAGATGTAACTTGAATGCACTAATAGCTTAATTGCCCTGCAAACAAGTTTACAACTGTCCTTTACTGACAGATACATCTCTTACAGGATGGATAAATCTGCCTATTCTTACCTTATCACATTTAAGAGTCATTTTCTTTTCGCTGAATTTGTAACCCCTTTCACGTTCCAGGTCATACTTCTCATAAATTCACCCATCTATCTTATATTCTTCCTCCTTCCCTGTACCCAGGTTGAATACAATCTGTCCTATATTATTCAGTTAATCTCTGAACTATATCGACATCCATTTTCTTCCTAGGAGAGGACATATGCCCAAAGTTGGCTTTTGAACTATATGACTCCATCTCCTCAAACAAGGAGGGAAGCAGAAGCTTTATTCTTTGCTAGTTGAGACAATGCTTTTGATTATCATACCCTACCCCCCCCCCCAAAAAAAAGCATTCTGCATTTGCACACTGTATATACATTTTTTTTCATTGAAATCTCATCTCACTAAGTTGAGAGTGTTATGCATGCTGGCACACTTGTGTTTTACACTGTCTTTGGCAATTGGTTATATTAGGACATACCAAAATGTGCAGTACAAGAACTGCGCTGGTGTGTGATGCAAGCTAACATTATGATGCCAGAACTCTTATTCTTAAGAAGTTAAAATTGATTTTTGCGTGAATTATACCTCTCTTAAAAAATTAGATTAAAAATAGTGTAATGTTCCCCCATACCCCCCAAAAAATATGTAAGTCTCTTAAAAACTGTGTATAGCAGGGGGATGCAGAGGGCAGTACCCCCCTTTCTAGATATGTATGGCTATTTTTCACTGACATTATGTTAGTAGTGCTTGACTAATATTAAAGTTTTATTTTTTAAACCTTTTTAAAAACGTTTAAAACCTTCTTAAACACTAAACTGACAGCTCACTTGGGATACCAATCAAGATGGCATTGCCCACTCCAGCATGAAGTCTTTGTGGGGAATTCAATAAAGCCTACATGGATTTTTGTTCCTTGTAGGCATAGTGGCATGGTGCTTACGTGGATATAAGCAGATGTGTGATTCAATAAATAGAGCTGAGGGGCGTGCACAAGCACGCCAACACAGAAGTGTCTGTGGCATGCAAATTACCTCATAAGTAGGTGAATTACATGCAAATGAGGGTGGTGGGGGGGGGTCCAGCAAGCAGACAGGCAGGCCTGCAGACCCTGTGTTGGTGTCTGAAGTGAACACAGAAAAATTCCATGTACAGGATGTAAAACAGACAACAGGGGCTGTAAAAGTGCAATTAGAAGGACAGAAATAGCATAGCAGACACAGATATGTGCAAAACTATGTACTGTGAGTCCAAAATGTAATGGAAAATTATTAAAAATAATTTTTGTTAATAGTCAGGCTATGTTTGTGCAATGCACCGCAGTGTGCAAACATGCCATTATGCAAAAAAAAAATTTAAAAAGTGTACAAATGAAAATTATTAATATGTGACAATAATGCATCATAGGACCTTGCATGGAGTATGTACAATGGTAGACTGTGAGGCAGGGCCTAGAATCATGTAGTTTCTAGGTTGTATGCATAGATCTCTATGCAAATGTGCTGGGGATACTGAATAGCACAAATGTGTATACATGCCCACAGATCCCATCCGTGTAGGCAGAGAATTGTGTTGGTGTCCACAGAAGAGGTAGCTGACATCAAAAGAGGGCATGTCCGCATTACTTTAAGCTCATTGGAGCTCAATGATGTCTATTTGGACAGTGCACCACTCTGCTGAACAGGGAGGGGCATGTACAGTGCTTGCTAAGCTTTGTTTACTTTCGGGGCGTGTGTTTCATTGGGTTTGAGCATGTTTGTGCGACATGCCTCCATACTGAGTGTGCTCATCCATGGTGGTGTGTCTAGTGACTGATGAGCATTGTTTATCCCTGGGGCACAGGTTTGCGGGCCAAGCTGCAGTGTTTAGCAAGGAAGGCCATCAATAAAAAACAAACAATTGGAGGAGAAAGCCAATGATACATAAATTACTGATGACCCCGTTTCACTTAAACTTGGCCATTAAAACCCCTTAATGGTGTACTGGGCAGGTGGAATGCATCATAGGTAGCCAATCACACAGGCTGCACCTACAGCAGAGAACTATAAAGGTTGCATACACCCTACAATCTGATTTCACCCCCATACTCTGCAACAGTGGAATACAAACATGTCATTTTAACTAAAGCAATGCTAGGGGCTGCTGCAGCTCTGCTACTTCTGTATGTGCTCGATGCTGAGGTTAGTGCTGATGCTGCTACTGACAACAGGCCTAGCCTGAGAAGGAAAAAGTGTTCAGGCCCAGGGTAACCTTCCAGGAGCTACATGAGCTAGAGATTGTAGAGTGCTACAGGGTGGACAGAGACATACTACAAGAACTGACCGAGCTCTGCCACCCTCAACTCAGATGCAGAGCCAACAGAGGGGAACCCATCCCAGTAGAAACGATTGCATGTGTAGCCCTTAGGATACTAGCTACAGGTACTTTCCAAAGACCAACTGGGGTCTCACAGGCATCATCCATGATGATGGTCATCATCCAGGGTACTCCACCAGTTCCTGGATGCCATGCTACCACATGCCAGTGAGCATATATATTTATCCCATACTCATGAGGAGAGGGCCAGTAGTATGCAACTTTTCTTCCATGTAGCACACTACCCTGAGGTACTGGGTGCCATAGATTGCACTCATGTACACATAAAGGCATCACCCAGTGAGGAGGTTAGAATATACATCAACTGCAAGAGGTATCACTCCATCAACTGCCAAGTCACGTGCAATGCCCAGGGCATTATCATGAATGTGTGTGCAGCCTTGGCAGTTATCACAACTCCTATATCTGGCATGCATTACAGCTGTACCAGATGTCTGCAAGGGGGGGACATCCCATACTGCCATTTACTGGGGGATGCTGGCTACGCACTGGAACTGTTGATGATGACATCCATCAGAAATGTACACACACACACCTACCAAAGAATGCCATAATGAGGTACATCCAAAAACTAGAAACATCATAGAGCATATACTTGGGCTGCTGAAGTCATGGTTCTGGTACCTCAATATATCTGGTGGAGCCTTGCAGTACTCTCCAGCCACATGTGCACAGATATTCACAGTATGTTACATGCTACACAATATGATCTTGCTGAAGCAAGATCAGCAAAGGGAAGGGATACACAGCCCCCACCACTGCCTATGTCCACACAGCCACACCCACACCCACAGGAAGACTCAGAGGAGGAACCCACTGAAGTTGTCCCTGTAGGCAGAAGTAGGAGTGCCCAGTATGCCCTGGCTTTGGCCAAGAGACAACGCATAGCACATGGACTGACAACTTAGGGCCCTAGGGACTGACACCTTACTTTGACTTGTATACATATAGTAAAAATGATGCCAGCCAGCCCAAACAACCTGCACCTAACCAGGTATTCACTGTGTACTGCATGCATCAGACAGAGTCAGTCCCGAACTACAGGTCTGTCAACTGCTGCATGCACAAGGTAACTCACTCTCCTATACAACATTTGTACTAGACTATGGTAGCATATGATGACCTGCCACATGTATGCAAGAGAATATAGTGGGCTGCTGGGCTACTTGCAGAGATCTATAAGCCACTTGGGACAACAGGTACTCTGTACAATTGTGTGTGCCCCATAATATTCACTAGGCCACATAGCTGAAAACTGCACTACATTATTCAAGGGAGAAGCCAAACAGTGGGAAAACACTGCGTGTGTGTGTGTGTGTGTGTGTGTGTGTGTGTGTGTGTGTGTGTGTGTGTGTGTGTGTGTGTGTGTGTGTGTGTCCATTCAGTATTTATCTTTAGTGAGTTGTTTAATAAGTTTCACATAATTGCATCATTTGTGACCTATTTTTATCAATTGCTTTATCAACTATTGTAATACTTGTGCAGTATTATTTTAACTTCAATGCATGATATTCATTTTATGTGTTGTGTAATGTTTAATTTATGTGCCTCAGATGTGTAGCAACTATACAAACACATGCACACACACACACACACACACACACACACACACACACACACACACACACACACACACACACATAAATATATATATATATATTACATATATAGGTTTACCTTCATGTGTGCGTATTGCACAAGGGCGAACAGAAATTGTCTGAAAGGCAGTTTGCAAATGCCGAATGGAAAAAGGATCGAATGTACAATGTGTGAACGCACATTGACATTTGCTTGTTGCACATTCGGCATTTTGGGGCGGATTGCACTATATTGGGAATCGGGAAATGGTCCCTTTCACCATTGTAGTGTGATCTCAGAGTTAGAATATTAAAGTAGAGGGGGTGGGGGTGCAGCCCCCCACATTGGAGGTGCAGGGGTGATTCCCCTCCTGCTTTACCCTTCATTACATTTTCTTTTCGACATTAATGTTTGAAAATCAGCGAATCTGCTTTTCGATTTGCTGATTTTCGAACATTGAAAACTGTTGGTGTTTTGATTTTCGTGGTACGATTTGCTCATATGAGCAATCACACCACTGTGTTTCACTGTTATAAAGGTAAACCTATATATATCTATCTATAGTCTTGCTAAAAAAAATTTTACTGGAGGCCTGGGGAAAAAAGCTCCAACATGTTATAAACATTTTCAAACAGACATTCAGTAGTACTTATGAACAGACATAATATACATTAACAATTGCGCATACATTTGCTAATTAGATTACTTTTATATGATAGTAGAGGCACCTGTTGCAGTATAAAAAAATATGTATGCGTTAATAGAGTTTGAGTATTGAGCATTCAAAGAGATGTACAAATGAATTGATAATATAGATAACAGACCAAGTGATTAGTGCTTAGAAATTCAAAAAAAATGTAGCTGAGGGAAGTAACTAGGTATGGCAGAAATTTGTAATATTTTTAGTTATAGGATGGGGTGTAAAGCAGGTTCAGAAATAATTAAATATATGGCTATCATAAGGTTTATTTAAGCAATAACCAATGATGTGGTGTGGTATATTGAAGATTTACCCACAGTTGGTGTTGTTTAATCATGAGGGTGAAGCCCGAGTGATTATATAAAGCCAACCGTGGGTAAATCTTCAATACACCACAACCACAGAGTCAGTTATTGCTATTATACAATGACATTATTTAAGAAAACAAATACTTACTTTTCGTAAATAATGTCTTTGCATAACGGCGCATTACTGTTCTTCCACTGGTTGTGGTACATTGCTTACTTGTTTTGATGTAGTGAGCATGCGTATGGTGTCCTATGCATGCCCAGTACATCATTGCTTTGAAACGGAAGCAACGGAGAAAAGAAAGTTTCCGTTGCTTCATTTTTTTCTTTTTTATTATTTGTTAAACAAAAATGTTTTGAGCAGTTTATACCAATGGAAAAAAGTCCGGGCGACCGGACCTTTTCCCGTTGGCAAATTGTGGGATTTACAACGGGCATGCTAGCCAATCAGCGTGCACGTTTTGGAATATTAATGGGGAGTCATTGTATAAATTAGAAGTATGGCAGCTGGGGATGAGCAAAGTCACAAATCTATGTATAAGGCTTGGAGATGCTAGTAAAACTATTCAGGTAGTCATAAAAACCGGTTGTGGGGCATAGTATTCTGAATGAAAAGAAATGGTTTAATGAAATGGTAAGCTAAAGATAACAGTGGCATTTATCCTGGAGATATACAGGAACAGATACATTGACTTGATAGGCAAGGTTTTAGTTATGTTTCAAATGAGTTTCATTGGTAGTAGATATGGTTCCATGGTTTAGCTGTACCATTTAAATACAGAGAGTCACCAACAGTATTAGATTATTTCCTTATAGTGATTAGTTTTTTTTCTCTAGAGCATAAAATGTTATTGCAGAGTAGTGTATTAAGTTGGTTAAGGGCTGGGAAAATTTTCTAACTTATAGAGAAGTCTATGTATTGTAGTCAGCTAAGAAAGAGCTGGGTGACGTGATAGTTCTAATCAGCTTAATTTTCTTAAGACCAAGCAGCAATATATTCTATTGTTATAATTTACAGAAAATTTGGCTGTTTTATTATAACATTGCTCAGTTTGGACAGTTGTGAAACTTGAAGTTAATAAAGATTATGGCAACATAGTTAAAAGATGGGAGTAAGATGGTAGAGGCTATGTCTTCTGGCTATATCACTGAAGTAGATTTTTACTCTGTATAGTGTTTAATCATATGTGAAACATATTGATTGAATTTCAGCTGGTCATCTATGATGATACACATTCATTTTGTGTGATTTACTTGTTTTATCATGATGTTGTTGAAGGACGCAATGGTGAATATATGGATACACAATCACCATTTGATACATGTACGTACACACACACACATACGCACACACGCACTCACACACACACACACACACACACACACACACACACACACACACACACACACACACACACACATGCGCGCGCGCACACACACAGGGTTCTTAACAGTAGCTTGATTGTGTTCTACTGACTGGAACAATTGTAAGTGAAGAATGCCAAACATGGTAAGAACAAGTGGGTAGTAATGTTGAAACCACTGGATATACTGCAAGTTTCAGCATTAGTGCCTTTTTTAGGAAAGGTTCAAATGACAAATTCACCACCGTAACAGGTACAGAACAGCAAAAACTGAGGGTAATGCTACTCAGTGCAAGAAGTCTAAACCTTAAAATGCACTCACTCGAGGCACTCCTTAAAATGGAGAACATCGATAACTTTGCAGTGACTGACACCTGGTTCAAGGCTCCAGAGAGCATGCCTGCATTACCAGGCTATAACTCATACCATATCTTTCGGCCATCTAACCTGTACCAGAACACCAAAGGTGGAGGTGTGTCCATATTCATTAAGGATATCCATACCTCTAGGCTAGTTGTCCAGCATAATGCATCTGAGATTATCCAAGTGCAACTAACTCTGGGCAAAACTGCAATCCAAATTGTAGCTTGCTACAGATCCCCCACCATGCCCTAGGATTCCCACTCTTCTTTTCTTGATATACTAGAAAATATTAGGGTTCAACCAAACACCCTAATAATGGGCAACTTCAACTACCCCACCATTAACTGGGAAAACTACTGTGTACCAACTCCTTTGCTCGATGCTTTCTAGAATTCATAAACTCCAATGCACTGGATCAACTTATCCACACCCCCACCAGGGGCAACAATATCCTAGATCTAGTCTTTACCAGCATGAGTGACCGGTGTTCCACACCTGAAGTCAACTCCTCGTTCGTCAGATCCAACCACAAGCTTATCACCCTTGATATCCACATCCCGCCCCAATCCCCCATTAAGGAAACCATGGTAAAAAATTTCTCCAAAGCCAACTTCATGCTTTTTTAAGACAGAAGTGGCGAACTTCACGACACCCATGCAGATGGACAATACAGTTATGACTGCTGAATCCTACACAAATGCACTCTATAAGCACTTACGCGAGTGCATAGATCATGCTATCTCTAACAGAACCAAGATGCTAGCCTCCAAAAAAAGAAAGCCAATCTGGTGGTCCCTTGCTATAAACAAACTCTACAACAGAAGGAAGCAGCTGTTGCAAAAGAGAGTAAAATCCCATGAGTGGAGGAGTTCTCTGTTCAGCCTCACTAAGAAGCTGAGATGCCTCATAAAGTCTTCCAAAGCTAGCTTCAAAAACAAGATTGCCACTGATTCTAAGGGCAACCACAAAGCTTTCTATAGCTATGTCAAGAATCTCAATGGCAGCACACAGATCTGCTCTGAGTTACAGCACAATGGCATGAAAATTACAGAACCAAGTAATATTGCCAACATCCTGGCTGATAGGTTCAGTGCTAACTTTACCCCCCCTCTCACCCCCTAAAGGGCCCATATCTATACCGGAAGAATGCAGAGCACCTGTAATCACAACTTTGTAGTTAAAAACTGCACTCCCTAAAGCCAAGAACACAGCATCCATGGGACCAGACAACATCCTAGGCTGCGTTCTACATGAACTGCAGAACGAACTGGCCCCCGACCTAAGCACCATGTTCAATCATAGCCTCACATCAGGCTTTGTACTCACTGAATGGCACACAGCAACAGTTATACCACTCCACAAAGAGGGAGCCACCATGGACCCTGGGAACTATCACCCTATTAGCCTTTCGAGCCTCATCTGCAAGGCCATGGAATGTATCATCATGGAATTCATAAACAAAGACATTGGTAACCTCCAGACTCTGGACCCCACCCAGTTCGGGTTTGCGAAAGGTAGATCATGCCTTCTGAACCTGATTGACTTCGTTGAAACAGTCACCAAAGCCATAGACAAGGGTAAGGCGGTTCACACAGCCTATCTTGACCTTGCCAGGGTTTTCAACACCATCCCCCATTCTGGAATTAAAGATAAACTCACTAAACTGGGTATAAATCCATACATCACAAGATGGGTTGCCAGTTGGCTCACTGACAGAACCCACACTGTAAAAGCTGCAGACTCCAAATCTGAATTCAAGCCAGTGACAAGTGGAGTACCACAGGGTTCAGTCCTGAGTCTTCTCCTGTTTTGTATCTACTTCTCTGAAGTACAGGCTAACACAGAGGGCCTCTGGCTGATGAAGTTCGCATATGACTGCAAATTAGGTGCCATAGTCAAGTCCCCAAACAATGTGGGCATCCTACAGAACAGCTTCACTGAGACAGATGACTGGTGTCAGAGTCATGACCTCAAGCTCAATGCCAAAAAGTGCATAGTCATCCCCTTTGGTAAAAACTCTGTACCCATGAAGTACCACATAGGTGGCAGTCTGCTTAACACTGAGGGTGTGATATGAGACCTTGGGACTCAGGTGGACAGTAGTCTGTCCTTTGATAATCACATTGCCACAGTAGTCAGGAAATCCTTCTACATGGCACACCTCATCACAAAAGGATTGTCATCCAGGAAAAAATAGGTCATTGTTCCCCTCTACTCAGTTCTCATTAGACCCATTATAGAGCACAACACCCCTTTTGAAATGTACCTCATAAGACATCTGCAACAGCTGGAAAGGCCACAGAAGTACCTCATAAAGAGGATTACATGACTTAAACAGATGCCCTATGCAGACCGTCTCAAAAAACTCCAGCTTTACTCCGTAACATATCGCCTACTCTGAGGTGATCTCTCCCTAACATACAAAGCTATGTCAAACCCAGAGCTGCTGGAAATCCCAATCCCTCTGAGCTACATGCTCTAGGGACTTAAACCTTGTTACCACAATAAACAGAACATGCTGGAGGAATAGATTCCTTTCCCATAGACTTCCCATAATCTTCAACAAACTACATATCTATGTCAAGCAGAGTTCCTCATTAGCACTCTTCAAGAAAAATCTTGATGAGTGGATAGGAAATAGTAAATTCACCCCGGGGATCACTTCGATGACTATGCTCGACAGGGGCATAGGAAAATAACTTTCTTGGGTGGCAAAAGCCAGGTAACCTTGTTGGCTAGGCTTACATAGGCCCTTGGGCTGATAGCCTAGTATCCACCTATGAACCTATGAGCCTACTGCATATGTGCAGTGTGATTGTTTGTGGGTCAGGGTTAGATTAAGGTTTAGGGAAGGGTATAAATGCTAACTGCAAGAACATTTGGCTTAAACAGCCCTGTTTTTGCTGTTTTTGACCATTTTTGTTAACTGCACTTCTCAAGAAAGCTTTAAAAGTAGACTAGCTACTGATTCTACTGTTATTTCTGCCTTTAAATTGTTTTTCAGTTTGTGCACTTGACTTGCTTAATTTTAAAGTTAAATTGCTAATTTTTGCAAAGTTTTAAATTGCATTTACTGTTTAGGGCTATACATTCAAGTGCAATAGCCTTTTCTGTGCTTATTTACTGTATTTTTTGCATTTCTTAGCCTGTTTTAACCAAAAAAAAAACAAAAAAAAATACTATCTTGTTTGCTCATTTCTTGCCTTTTCTAACTAGTATAGTCCAGATCCAAGGCCTTGCTGGTTTCAAGACTTTACTTTCAGTGTTCAGAGCTATCCAGACCTTGCTGTGGTAGAGGGAGGTCCTACTGCTTACTAGTGAGAGTAGTAAGCATTTTACAGCCTGTCTAATGCTAGAGGAGTGGTTTCTAGCTCTGAAAGTGTAATTTTATTGGCCATTTGGGGCTGATTTCTATCCCTTTCAACTTTCTGGCTTAAAAACATGTGTTTGTGCACATTTGAGCTTGTTTTAGATCAGCAGATCCTATTTGGGCATCCTGCAGACTACTACAGCAAAAGAAACGAGAGATAGAGAGAGAGTCTGTGCTAAGTGCAAGTACTTTTGGCTTAAACTACCCTGTTTTTGCTGTTTTTGATCGTTTTTGTTAACTGCACATCTCAAGAAAGCTTTAAAAGTAGACTGGCTACTTATTCTACTGTTATTTCTGCCTTTAAATCGTTTTTCAGTTTGTGCACTTGCCTTGCTTAATTTTAAAGTTAAATTGCTAATTTTTGCAAAGTTTTAAATTGCATTTACTGTTTAGGGCTACACACTCAAGTGTGATAGCCTTTTCTGTGCTTATTTATGGTTTTTGTGTATTTCTTAGCCTGTTTTAACCAAAAAACCCCCCCAAAAAACAAAAAAATACTATCTTGGCCATTTGGGTCTGATTTCTATCCCTTTCAACTTTCTGGCCTAAAAACGGGTTTTTACACGATTTTGCGCATCGTGCAGCACAACAGAGCTAAATTTAAACTATTCCTGGTGCCAGAAAGTCTGTTCTTCAAATTTTCCCTTAGAACTCGCTTGTTTCTCAGTAGTAGCACTGAGTGCTAGACACTGGGATTCAGATTTTAATCTATAACCTGTAGGAAAGCACTAGGAAGCCTTAAACTGATAAAACACTCAACAATCCTTATATATAAGTGAAAAGTAATCGTAGGCACTAAACAGCCTATAATTGCAAAGTACCTTGCCAAGGCAAGGAAAAACAGCTCTTGTACTATACAAAAGAAACACCGAACCAGGCATGTCCAAAGGTCAGCTTCTGGTGATTTCTCCAGTCCACCTGGTGAACCTGGGCATACTGGGGCAATGTAGCAACTGCCTCATGTACACAGACAAACCTCTCCTCCTACCACCCAACACTACAACCTGTGAAAGATGCACTTACATAGCCAAATTAGAAGCAAAGCTCTCTCCAGCCAAGATTGTGCTAGATAGTCAAGAGGAGAAGGTTAACACCTGCCCTATACCTCAAGCAACACATAGACCTTCAAAACCCACATCACAAACACCCACACATAGAAACACTAAACTCACATATGTGGAGGCCCTTAACATTAACCTGCCCAAGCAACAAGGACCTCCAAAGCTGATGCTCAAACAAACATCTAGCACAACCAAAGTAACACATAGCTCAAAACACCAGTGTGCCACCCAACAACAGGCCCTAAGGTGAAACATCGTACCCAACACTTTAGTCATAGGTGACTCCATAGTCAGGGTGACTGATGTCCTACTCCCCAGGCTGGACAAGGAGAAAATTACCATCAGCTGCCTGTCGGGAGCTAGGATCTGCCACATAATGCATGCACTGAAGTCACTCCACAAGTACAAATATGACTCTGTCATTGTCCATGTTGGTGTGAATGACTTGAGACGTACCTCCCTAGACTACATGAAAAGAGACATTGAAGAGCTCTCAGATCATGTGGCCCAGGCAGGTATGACCCTAGCCCTGAGTAGCATCCTCCCTTCACCCACAATGATACCACAGTATAAAGACAAAATGATTGACTTCAACAATTGGCTAAGTTTCTGTTGTCAATCAAAGGGGATCCAGTTTCTGTCTTCCTGGGATGACATGATTGACAAACCACAATGCTTTGTCAGAGATGGTCTGCACCTGTCACCGCTGGAATTTAGGTTACTGGCTAAGGCTCTTGCCACCCTAGTGCCTTTTTTAGGTAAGGCTCAAATGACAAAACTACCACCGTAACAGATAAAAACACACAAAATCTGAAGGTTATACTACTCAATACTAGAAGTCTAAATCTCAAAATGCACTCTCTCTCGAGGCACTCCTAAAAATGGAGAACATCGATATCTGTGCAGTAACCAAGACCTGGTTCAAGGCTCCAGAGAGCACCCCTGTAATATCAGGTTACAACTCTTACCACACTTTTCGGCCACCAAACCAAGACCGAAACACTAAAGGTGGTGGATTATTCATATTCACCAAGGATATTCACACCTCCAGGCTAGTTGCCCAACACAATGCATCTGAAATATTACAGGTGCAACTAACATTAGGTAAGACTGCAATCCAAATTGTAGCTTGCTACAGATCCCCCACCATGCCCCAAGATTCTCACTACACCTTTTTAAACATACTGGAAAATATTAAGATACAACCTAACACCCTAATACTGGGTGATTTCAACTATCTTGCCATTAATTGGGAAAACTACTCAGGTACCAATGCCTTTGACCAATGGATATTGGAATTCATAAATTCCAATGCCCTAGATCAACTAATCCATATCCCAACCAGGGTCTCAAATATCCTTGACCTGGTCATTACCAACATGGGAGATTGATGCTCCACACCAGCGGTCACCATCTCGCTGGTCAGGTCTGACCATAAGCTAATCACCCTTGAAGTCCACATCCCACCCCCAACCCCCAGTAGGGAAACCTCCATAAAAAACTCCTCCAAGGCCAACTTCATGCTACTCAAGTCAGAAGTGACAAACTTCACAACACCCGTGCAGACGGGAACTGAAAGTTTGACTGCCGAATCCTACACTAAGGCACTGTACGAGCATATCCACTCGTGCATAAATCATGCCATTCCAAATAGAACCAAGACACTCTCCTCCGAAAAAAGAAAGCCAATCTGGTGGTCCCCTGCCATAAACAAGTTATACAACAGAAGGAAGAAACTGTTACAGAAAAAAGGAAAATCTCAGGATAAAACAAAACTCCCTTGGCAGCCTCAGTATGAAGCTGAGGTCCCTCATAAAATCCTCCAAAGGTAGTTATGAAAATAAAATTGCCAAAAAAAAAAGAACCACAAGGCATTGTATAGTTGCATCGAGAATCTAAATGGCGATACTCAGATATGCTCTGAGCTACCACAGAATGGCACTAAATATACTGATCCCAAGGATATTGCCAATATCCTAGCAGATCGATTCAGTGCCAATTTCACCCCCCTCACCCCCTAAAGGGTCCATATCAATACCAAAAGATTGCCAAATGCTGGTAATCATAGCCACACAGGTAAAAAATGCACTCTCCAAAGCTAAGAATACAGCATCCATGGGACCAGATGACATCCCGGGCTGTGTACTGCATGAATTACAAAATGAACTAGCACCTCACCTAAGTGTCATGTTTAATCATAGCCTCACCTCAGGATTCATGCCCAATGAGTGGCACACAGCTACAGTCATCCCACTCCACAAAGGGGGGGGTCAACCTTGGACCCAGAGAACTATCATCCTATCAGCCTAATGAGCCTGATCTACAAAGCCATGGAACGCATTATCATGGAACTTATAAACAAGGACATTGGCAACCTTTAAACACTGGACCCCACCCAGTTTGGTTTTGTGAAGGGCTGATCTTGTCTCCTCAACCTGATTGACTTCTTCAAATCAGTCTCCAGAGCTGTGAATGAGGGTAAGATGGTCCACACAGCCTATCTGGACTTCACCAAGGCCTTCAACACCATCCCCCACTCTGGAATCATAGATAAACTTACTAAGCTGGGCATTAATCCCTACATCACTTGTTGGGTTGCCAACTGGCTTACTGACAGAACCCACATTGTAAAAGTAGCCAACTCCAAATCCAGCTCCAGACAAGTGACAAGTGGAGTACCTCAGGGTTCAGTCTTGGGACCACTCTTGTTTGGCATCTACTTCTCTGAAGTACAGGCCAACACCAAGAGACTCTGGCTAACAAAGTTTGCAGATGACTGCAAACTGGGAGCCATTATTGAATCCTCAAATGATGTGGATATCTTACAAAAGAGCCTTACAGAGACAGATGCTTGGTGCCAGAGCCATGGGCTCAAGCTCAATGTCAAGAAATGTATAGTTATCCCATTTGAGAAAAAAACATGTATCCATGAATTACCACATAAGTGGCAGTACACTAAACACCGAAAGTGTGATAAGGGACCTAGGGACACAGATGGATAGTGGTCTCACCTTCGATAACCACATCGCCACAACAGTCATGAAATCCTTTTTTGTGGCACCTCTCATTACTAAGGGGTTTTCATCCAGGAAAAAGGAGGTCATTGACCCTCTGTACTCATCCCTCATTAGACCCATTATAGAGTACAATGCCCTGTTTGGTATGTATCTCACAAGACATCTGCAACAGCTGGAAAGGCCGCAGAAATACCTCACTAAATGAGTCACAGGCCTAAAGAAGATGCCCTATGCTGAGCATCTAAAAAAACGCCAGCTATACACTGTGACATATCATCTACTCAGAGGCGATCTCTGCTTAACATACAAGGGCATGTGAAACCCAGAGCTGTTGAACATGCTACACTTAAAGAAATCCCAAACCCTCAGAGCCATGCACTCTAGGGATCAAAACCTGCTCATCACAATGGACAAAACATGCTGGAGGGATAGATTCCTGTCCCAAATACTCCCCATTCTCTGGAATAGACTGCCCATACATGTCAAGCAGAGCGCCTCTTTGGCCCTCTTCAAAAGGAACCTTGACAACTGGATGGGAG
The DNA here is from genome assembly GCF_019279795.1 of Protopterus annectens. NCBI lineage: Eukaryota > Metazoa > Chordata > Ceratodontiformes > Protopteridae > Protopterus > Protopterus annectens. The sequence goes on along the minus strand of NC_056746.1, from coordinate 500,307,759 downwards.
ATAAGAAACTTGACCCTGGGGATCACATCAGTCGCCCTGCTAGACAGTGGACCAGGGAAGTAAAATTCCTGGAAAAATACCTGGGGAAATGTCATGGCTAGGCTTGTATAGGCCAATAGCCTAGTACCAAACTATGAACCTATGTGTAGGTACTGATATGAGTGGTGTGTGTGTGTGTGCATGTGTGCATGTGTGTGTGTCTGTGTGTGTGCGTTTGAGTGTGTGTGCGTGTGTGTGCGTGTGTGTGCGTGTGTGTGTGTGTGTGTGTGTGTGTGTGTGTGTGTGTGTGTGTGTGTGTGTGAGACCTGTTAAAGGTACTGTTAGGGAAAGTATTTTTAGAAGTGTAATGGCAATGTACTGTGAAAATGGAGCTAATGCTGCTGCAGTGTATCAGAAAAGGTTTATGCTAACTTGCCATTTTTAAACATGAATAGATGGTAGCATTCAGCTCAGATAACTAATGATATTCCTTAATTTCTCTACCTAATTATCAATATTATGATGAACTGTCTTAAAATTATTCATTTTAGAATTTGAAAGAAAACAAAACTTCAGTTCCCCATCATTAAATATGTAAAGCATTAATGTCTGAAGCATTTCTAATAACACACAGATGTTTTCCAATCCTCAATTTTGACTTTGTACTAGCTTACCTTAATAAAACTGCAACACTTAGCAAAAGTGATCATGTAAACTAGATTAAATGAACTAAAATTTTTATAAATGTTAAAACAGTATTTTTGGAATATGCATGCATAAAGCTGCACAATTAATGTAATTACAGTCTGTGTAACCATTAAACTATATTTTTCTTAACATGTGAACATATAAATCCATCAGTACACTAATTCTTTTTGCAAAAGATATTCCCCCAGATTTATGAAGCCCTTTAATTGCATGCAGGATTAGTCTAAGAGCTATTTTCTGCAATATAGCCAATGTGCGATCCAGGAACGAGCCCCCGGAACGTGCACGTGAGCTCTTAGACTAATCCTGCACAGAGTGAGCTCCCATATGCAAATTACCCTCATTTTCATGTGAAACCATGCAAATGAGGGTAATATGCGATCCAGGAAGCTGGCAGCTGTCTGTGCAGAATGAGTGCAGTGTGCAGAAATGTACTCGGCTAGTAAGCGAGTACATTTCTGCAATCTACAAAACGGAGCTATGACAGCTCCAAATAAAGGCTGCATATCATTAAGAAAGCATGCCAATGGCAAGTAGAAGGCCATTGGCATTGCAAACTGTTAAAAATAAAAAATAAACAACTTTTATTTTTTTTTCACTGATCCTGCCTGTTTAAGCATAGGGCAGCAGCACGCAAACGGGATCTGGGGGGAAATAATAAAATAAACCTAAAATAAGCATTCTAACTAAAAGCAGTATTCAGCCATGCAAGTCAATGGCAGGCATAAGACAACCTGGCCAGTGAGTAATGGTTGCTAAGGGGGGAGGCTCAGTGTGGGACATGTAACTATGCATTAGCAGGCAATCCTATGCAAATGAGGGGAAGGATAGTGAATTCCAGATTTTCCCAGGGTGTGAGGCAGGTCCCAAGAGTGTAAGAGTAGAAATAGCTGGGTGCAAGACTAAGAGATAGGTGACATCATGGGGGGTGTCAGGCATTCTGTAAGTGGATTGGAGCCCTGTGGCCTGGGACTGCTCCTAGCTTAGCACAGCTAAGCCAGAGGTGTGTCCAAACAGCCTAGCACTCCTTACAAAGTGTAAGTGGGTGTGCTCACCGTGCACTGGGTTTCACAGGAAGAAAAAGGAAGTTAAACCAGGAAATAGCAGCTCTGTGCACATTTGAGCACTCTGCTTGCGCGGTGCACACAGGCTTAAACAGGGAGGCAATGGGAAGGGAAAACAGCAGTAGTAAGGTAATCAAGGAGAACTACCTGAGCTGCCAGGTGAAATGTATCAGAATCAGCTAATTACACAGGCAGCAGACCAACTCTGCCCAGAACACCACTATAAACTAAGCAAACACCTTCCCCCCTGGTTTTTCCACACTCTACACCACCGGTGTATACAAGCGGGGAAATTAAAAAAAAACAAACCTACAAAATGAGAAGGGCTGCAGCAGGCAACAGAGAACAACATGTGCAAGAGGCTGAGGGTGGTGAGGATTTGAATGCTGCCGAACAACCCACAGTGAGGAGACAGAGAAGAGTGTACAGACCCAGGGTAACCTATCATGGGGTAGATGAGCTGGAGATAGTGGAGGGCTATAGGGTGGACAGAGACCTCCTACAGCAAATCGTTGAGCTGTGCAGGCCACACCTGATACACCACACTGGCTGAGGGTAACCCATCCCAGTGAATACCGAGGTATGTGTAGGCCTAGGTATACTAGCCACAGGTACCTCCCAAACCACAACTGGGGATATCATGGACATCTCACAGGCATCAGCATCCAGAGTATTCCACCAGTTCCTGGATGCCATGTCAGCACATGCCAGTGAGCACATATATTTCCTCAACACACATGAGGTGTTGACCAGGAATATGCGTCTCTTCCACCAAATAGAAAACTACCCTGGGGTAGTGGGTGTTATAGTCTGCATGCACATATGCATCAAAGCACTACCCAGTGAGCAGGGTAAGGCCTACATCAACCACAGGGGCATCCCCTCCATCAACTGCCAGGTCATATGTGATGCCCAGGGCATTATACTGAATGTGTGTGCCAGCTGCCCTGGAAGCTATGACGATTCACACATATGGCATCTGACACAGCTGTACCACAGATTTGCTGATGTGGACATCCCCTACGGTCACCTAATGGGGAATTCTGGGTACCCACTGGAGATGTGGCTGATGACACCCATCAGAAATGCACACACACCTGAACAACAATGCCATAATGAGGCACATGCACAGGCCAGACATATAATACAGCGTGTGTTTGGGATGCTCAGGTCATGGTTCCAGTGTCTGGACACATCTGGTGGAGCCCTGCAGTATTCACCAACTACATGTACCCAAATTGTTATGGTATGTGCTATGCTACACAATATGATCCTGGGGAAACAGCTGCAGCAGAAACAGCATGGGTCATGGCCACACAGCCTCTCACCAATGCCAAGGCCAGTATAGGTACAGATTGACTCGGAGGAGGAACAAGCTGATCCTGCCCCTGTAGGCAGAAGGGGGTGTGCCCAGTATGCCCTGGCCTAGGCAAAGAGGCAACGCATAGCATATGCACTGACACAATAGGGGCCCAGGGAAAGACACCTCTCTCTGACTCACACAGACAGTAAAAGGGATGCCAAACATGACACTACCTGTGCCCAACTATGTATAGGGAGTGCACTGTGTGCATCCAACATAGACAGTCCTCCAGCACCATCCTCAAGTCCGGCACACCCGCAAGGTAAGTCGATCAACCTACCAATTGCCAAATAGAGTAGAATGTGTTCTTACCCGTAGCTATGGTATGGATGTGAACATACAAGGGAACTGGGTGGCCGAATGTCAAGGCCGCAGACAGTAGATAGCCATAGTGGCATCATGACATCTGTAACACATACTGGAGTCACCATAGTAGCCAGTACTACATAGGGTGACAAAACCCACTGCAGGAAATGGCCTGAGTGACATGGGTGTCCATAAGTGCCACACATGCCAGTCAGGAAGGTTCACATATCCAACAACAGTCTCAGTCAGCAGGATAGGTGAAGACTAACACAAACAAATGCTGCACTATGGCCTCTGAATGTGCCCTTTGGGTAAAACCCCCCAGGCTTACACAGACAGACCACAGCAGGCCAGGCAGTCGGATGTAAGTTGTGAAGGCTAGGAATTCAGAGACTAATATGTAGGTAAACAAAGCTAGGATCTGTAGTACACTGGTAAGCCACTAGCCAGCAGGATAGGTAAGACTACAGACTGAAATGGAGTATCTGACATACCAGTACAGTCCTAGCAAATGTGTACAAGTGTCAGGTGTGCTCCCTCCATCCAACATAAACTTATAGTAACAGTCAGGTGTGCCCCCCCACTCCTGTGTAGAACAGTAGAAACAGTCAGGTGTCCCCCTGCTATGCAGAAATCTAGCAACAGTCAATGGCAAATGACTGATGGATACCCTGCAGACACAGCGTGCTACCTGTCAGTGTACAACACAAAGGACAGCACCACTGTACAAACTACCTGGACGTGATCCACACATGCAACACAGATGGCCATACTGGGCATGCTCACACACTTAGGAATGAAGGAAATGTCAGTCAACAACATACTGAGAGGTCATACTGGGCATGCTCACACACTTAAACACATGAATGCCATGTCTGCAAACACCAGTGGGCCAGCCATATCTGGAAGTCTCAGTTCTCAGTGCGGACACGTCAGTATGCACCACTCCTGCCTTACACACACACAGTGGATAGGAATACAGACAAATATGTAAGGACAACACACTATAATAAGCCACAGGTACACGGGCATAGATGTGTGGAAGAGGGTGACCATGACAAGGAGCCATGTGAGCCTGCCCCAACTGGCACACAGCCAAAGGGCCCCACACATGAGGTGCAGATGTAACCCACTGTGGATACCAGCCACCAGTACCTGTCAGCATGACAGACTATGTGGTGCACGTGCCAGCTGTGCAACAAGACTGTACAAGGAAGTAGCCATCTAGTAGCTGTATACACATACCTGTGACATATGACCTTGTGTGTACCCGCATGTGGCATGTCAACCCCTACATGAATAGGGTATGGCCCATGCACACACTGCCCTTCCCATAGCAGTAGTATGACAAGCCTGCTGAGGTCAACCAATGTGAATTACACCTTTGGGAGAGCTATAGTTCAGTAATATGCATGGCGTGTACTGCTGTAGTGATAGAGTAGTTAGGTAGTATTACTAACCCCAGACCTGTCAATTGTTTAAGTTTGTGTTTGTGTGCGTGCCTGTCTGTCTCTGAATGTGTAGAGAGCAATGCCTTTTAGGCTACTCACACTCCGTACAATACAAATACTCTACTTTGGCAAGGCTGCTGATGTCACTCACCTAGAAGTACACCTCTGGAAAAGTAATAGTCCAGTAATCGCCATAGCGAGTTCTGTAGCTGCATACTGCTGTAGTGTAACTAAGAATGTAGGTGTTCAAACCCCAGACCTGGCAACTGTGTGTGAATCTATGTGTGTGTGTCTGACTGAGTTAGAGAGCAATGCTTTTTAGGCTACTCACACTCCATACAATACAAATACTCTACTTTGGCAAGGCTGCTGATGTCACTCACCTAGAAGTACACCTCTGGGAAAATGATAACCCAGTAATTGCCATAGTGCATTCTGTAACTGCGTACTGCTGTAGTGTGATAAACTAGGTAGGTAGGAGTTGAATCCCAGACCTGGCAAGTTTGTGTGTGAATCTGTGTGTATCTGACTGAATAGAGAGCAATGCTTTTTAGGCTACTCACACTCCGTACAATCGCCGTAGTACATTCTGTAACTGTGTACTGCTGTAGTGTGATTTAGAGTGGTGGTAGTGTTCCATCTCCATCCATGGCAGTTCTGGATGTTTTGTGTGTGTTTCAGTGTTTGTGTATGGAGCAATGCATTATAGGCTACTCACTCGCAGTACATTACAAATGCCCTACTTTGGTAATCCTGCTGATGTCATTAATTGTGAAATACACCTTTGGGGAGGATGTACTTCAGTAATGTCCATGGCACGTACTATAATTGCGTAATGCTGTAGTGTAATAAACTAGTTAGGTAGGGGTTCTACTCCTAGACATGACAGGTGTGTATGTTTGTAACTCGTATCCTGTGTAGAGGTGGTTGTGAGTGTGTGGGCAATGTGGAGGGGTTTTACTAATTTAATTTATGGTGGCCCTACTATATATCACAATGTCAACCATACAGGGATAACAGATGTAAATAGCTGAGAGGCTGGGGTGCAAAGCCATACCCATACCCATACATGTGACATCAAGGCCAGCCAATCAGTTAGCAAACCCACTGTGCCATGACATGTGACTCACAACGGACATAACATGCCCTGTATGGACAAATGAAACTGACATCAGGGAATGCTGTTAGCATGTTATCAATGTAGGTGCAGGGTAAACCTGCTGACCATTATCAGTTCCTGCTACAGGTGGGCAAGACTGGCACATCTGATTATAACCTGTGTTCACAGCATGGGCCAGACACCCCAGATTCAGTCCCACATCTCACTGTACATGCATGTGGGAGATGTGCACATTCTAGACACCATCCAAGTCATGGACTAGGGAACACATACAGGGCAAGTGATGCACAGCACTGGCCACACACAACAGTCACCCAGGTATCTGGATGAGGGATGCAATACCCACCTGTGTGGGCAAATGCAGGAACTACAGGCCTGTGCCACAATGCAGACCATTGTCATGTGGCCTGATGCCAAGGTATACCCATCGACTACCCTTGTATAGCTTGCTGGCTCTGTTGGCCACCACACACCCGTGCAGACATGCACCCATGCATGTCTGAACTGGCACCCTGTGTGTTCATGTGTGTGTTCTATGGTGCGTATGTCCACATCCACACACACTACTCCCCCTAGGGCACAGTGAAGCATGCTGCCGGATGTCTGACACCCCCTCATTACCACTGCCCAAACGACCTCCATATGACCCATGTGGTGCATGTGTTCCCTGCACATTGATGTGTTGTGGCAATCCCACTAGTGACGGTTTGAAATTCTGGCCCTGCCAAGTGTGTTAATGTGTGTGTGTCCCTGTATGAGTGTGCCTGTGTTGAAGCTGGCACCTGTTCATGCAGACAGGCATGTGTGTACATCACCTACTGTATATCTACCATATTCCTGTTGCAGATGTCACTCACCATCACATATATGTTCTGAGTACTCCCCATCAGATAACCCATGTGGCGCATCCAATAACAACATCAAACTATAACAGCACTACATAGCTGTCGGGGGTTTGATACCCTGTGCTGATAGGTGTGTGACACAGACATGCATCAGTTTTACCCTCCCTGACATGTATTCACCTCTGTCTGCCTCACCCACTCCCTCTCTGGTGAATATGGAGACCCACACCTGCTTTGCTTAGGCAGCAGCATGTGTATCTTAAGTGATGCTCATGATCAGCTGATAGCCTCTGCCTGAATTGCAGCCCTCTCCTAGCTGACTGCATGTGGAACAGCTCTGGTAACATTCCCATAGCCAATTGCATGGAAATGCACTCCAATACCTGGGAACATCCTGGTGGTGTTGGCCTTTGTCTGTCACTGTAAGCAGGAGCTAGAACTGTCATTTGGCAAGCAGCATCTCAGATGGGTTGGGGATTTACCTCTAACAACATACACTGTGGAAAGAGGGCAACAAACAGAAGGGGGATGTGCCTGACCTGACTACAGACTGTACGTGCTGCTGTACTGCATATGGAGTAATGCCAGTTTAATGGTGTTTGTCTGGATATGCCTGTCATGCATGTCACAATACCTGCCATGCCAGTACCATGTATATGAGGAATCCCCATCTGCAGGGTCATCTGCAGACTGGGCAGCGTTGTGCCTTTGGTTTCATGTGTTAGCCATGATGCATCTTTCTGTGGAATGCAGAAGGTAGTGTGTGAGGATTGCAGTCTGTTGATGGTGAAGGCCGTGACAGTTACTGACTACATATCCCTCATTGGACATATGTTGCAACAAACCCCGTTACAATGGTAGATTTATGAGGGTATCGCAACAACATGCCTATACTGGCCCTGTATATGTGCTGTCAGCCACACCTCTGTCAACCTTTGTACATATGTCATGCATGAAGTGGTGCATATGTGCTGTACACTGTAAATAGTGTCATCATATCTGATAACAAGCCAGTGATATATCAGATTGCTACACATGTCATGTACAGTAGGGGTTACAATTTCATGCCATAACCTGGACATTCTGTGGATGTTTGTACAGTACTGAGGTCTGTGTAGTGATGGTGAATGTTGGCAGTGTGTGTATGTTAATATGTACTGTGACCTGTGTACAGACTGTGGTAGATGTCATTATTCTAGCTCCCCTTCTATCTGATGTTACATGTTGCCCCACTGTATGGTAATGTTTTACCATACATGTTTGTAGGGCCATACACACACATGTCCCATACCACAGACAGACATCAGACCAAACTGTGTAGCAGCCCAGTATATGTAGGGTCATTCTGTGAGTGGCACATATGAGGATGGTGTAGGACAGATAATCCATATGCTGTACTATTATGCTAGCGTACCATATGTGGCTGTGGCTGTGTTCACATTGGTTGTGGTTATGCATTGTCACACAGGTGTATCCTACCCTGTGCTGCGACATGGCTGTCGTGCCTGCTATATATGCAGGTACTGTACGATGATAACCTTAGGATGTCTGTCAGTAGCCAATGGCACACATGTTATCAGCAGATGTCACCTTCCACATACACCATGTCTGTGAAAACAATCCCAATGACAGTAGCAAATGTCTATTAATATACCTGCTATACATACCTGACATCCCCTTGCACTATGACATTGGGACTATAGGGGGTGGGGTAGGGCTACACTCCATGTCCAGGACATATGGTGGAACTATTTGGACATGCACTTATCCAGATAGCCATATATATTTGAGTACACATGTGTAGTACTTCCAATTACCTCTGTCCTGTCAACCACCCACTATGAATCCCTAGATCATGTGGGCGTATTCCCTGTACATTTCCTGTGTGCTGGACATCCTTCCTGTGTGTGGCATCAATGTTACAGACAGCAGGTAGCAATACCTCCTACAGGAGAACCTGCACACTCAGGGCAGCCACATATATGTAGGAGGATGAGGACATACAGACAGACTGGGAAAAGAGTGGTGTAATGCTTTGCATAGTACTGGTGTTACAGGATGTGTGTGTGTACGTACTAGTTTACCTTGGACTGCAGTCTGTCTGCATAGCTTATTACTGTGGGCCTATCCTCTAGCTGGACAAAGGTGTGCCTATCATGTGTTGTCTGTCCACCACACAGGTCCTGTGTTGGATATTACACTGGCAGTGTGTGTGTTGCATGTTAGCAGTACATGGCTATATCCATTTGTGTCCCTGATGTCTAATTCTTGCATAAGTGTATGTTGCAACACATCCTGTAACACCAGTATGTTCCAGGGTGTCTAACTGCAATATTGCGAGTATGGCCCTATGCTTCTGCCTTTGTCCTCCACATATATGGTAGGCTTTGTCCTGCTGTGTTACGGTTAGTGGCTGTCAGGTAATGGCCTGTCATTAATTACTGCTAGCATTCCTACTATCATCCCAGCCATAGTGTGGACTCCCACAACATTTGTTGGTCAGGGTCCATAGATGTGACAGATACATTTACATTACCACAAGTAATGAATGTCCCCCTAGGGCTTGAATACAGGGTGTAATTGGAGGCTGCTGACCTACATCTGATATTATTGATTGCTACTTATCATGCAGGCAAATACTTTGTCTACTGTAGTACAAATTGAAGGCCTGGCCTGGACACCATAGTATGTTATATATCCGCACTGTCTGCATCTACTGTTTTGTGTGGGCTATGCATCCATCACTGGTTATATACATCAACGTCTACGTGCTGTCAGTAATAGCAGACATTATTGTATGGTACACAAATAAAGGTTATCTGTGTATACATACCTGTGTGTTGTGTCATGTCCTTTGAATTGTGAGTGGGTATATGTGTAATGTAAATATCCCCTTTGTGTGGCTGGTTGCCACACTACACATCACGGGTACCAGTTACAGGGCTTGTGGCTGGGGATATACATTGCACCCAGTATGTCCACACTACTTCTACATATGTATGGCTACTAATACCCTTTACCCTTTGTCTGTGTATATGTGTATGTACCCATATATCTAATATATCTTATCCGTATATATATATATATATATATATATATATATATATATATACGGATAAGATATATATATATATATATATATATATAGATATATATTTATACATATACGATATAATATATATATATATATATATATATATATATATATATATATATATATATATATATATATGGTTCTACCTGAGATAGTCGACACTCCAGAACACCGACAAGCGAATCACGAGCCAGAATCGACAATGCATGCAGAAGACCGACACGACGATTAAAACACCAACGCCGAGGATGCCGACATGGAAAAGGCTGTAAGTATGCGGTAGTGACGGACGTTAGGGTGTGAGGTAAGTGTGTGGTAGTGATAGTCTTTGGGTTAGGGGTGGGTTAAGTGAGTTAGGGTTAGGCTAGGGTTAGGTAAGTGTCAGTAGTGATAGTGTTTGGGTTAGGGCGGGTTAAGTGAGTTAGGGTTAGGGAGTGGGTTAGGTAAGTGTGCGGAGTGATAGTAGTCTTTGGGTTAGGGGTGGGTTAAGTGAGTTAGGGAGTATGCTGTGCAGGTTAGCTGTTGGTCATTGGTAATGGACCTTAGGAGTATAGGAGTTGGGTAGGGGTTGTAGGTAGTAGTGTATGTGAGGTTTAGTGTGGGTTTGTAGGATTGATTTTGGTGTGCTTGTGTGTGTGTGGTTTTGGACAGGGGATGTTTTGTTTGTTGATTGTTGTTATTGTGGTGTGTGCAGTGTATGCGGTTTGTTTGTTTGTGTACCGTGGTTATTTCGTTGTTGGGCATGTGAGGTTTTCGTTTTTTGCTTTGTCGATTATGTGTTTATCGGTGTTTGATTATGTTGTCGGTTCGAGGGGGTTTCGTTTATGTCAGGTAGAATATATATATATATATATATATATATATATATATATATATATCTATATATATATATATATATATATATATATATATATATATATATACCTGCACATGATTGTCAATGTATACATGTGTGTGCATATCTGTACCGTTGTAATGTGCACCCCTTCAACATTGTACATTCCCTGCGGTACAATGGCTTATCTGCATGATATATTACAGATATTGCCCTGACATGTACAGGCGACTTGGATTACTGTTGGAGCATTGTAGATGTGTTGTGGTGGGTCCTGCTGTCTCATACTGCCTGTGCTGGATATTGGATTGCACAGCATATCCATTAGGGCGGGAGGGGGTTACATAGCAGTAATTACCAGGTGTCCCTCATATGTGCCCCCATCCCCATTAACTGTGCTCATGATCTGTTATGTAGTACCGAGTGGGCCAGGAGTCCATTCCCATGTGGAAATCATATACACATGTCTATCTGTATATACATATATAAATATATATATATATATATATATATATATATATATATATATATATATGTATATATATATATATATATATATATATATATATATATATATATGTATATCTGCATAAGTATATATGTGACACCCCCATTTATAGACGGATAAAACTGGACATTGATATAGCTCTAGCTATGTATATGTATTCATATATATATATATATATATATATATATATATATATATATATATATATATATATATATATATATATATATATATGTGTATATATATATATATATATTTATATATATATGTAGATATACATATATATATATATATATATATATGTATGTAGATATATATATATATATATATATATATATATATATATATATATATATATATATATATATATATACTGAACATATTTGTCTATCTAGGTACAATTGCTGTTATATGGTTATTTGTGAGTTATATATATATATATATATATATATATATATATATATATATATATATATACCTATAGCTGTCTATCTGTTTACATTTACAGATGTATATCTGTCCATATTTCCATGCATGTTCAGCCTATATGTGTGGCCTGTACCTCATTCTCCTGGCAATTGACACAAATGACCTTAGGACTGAGGTCAGTCATTCATGCCAACACGTATGTGTTTCAGACTTATCTCCTTCAATATATGTATTCTACTACATATAACTCTGTAACTTGCAACGTTTTAAGTGTAGCAGAGCCAGATATGACAGATATCCCTATATGTACCCACATTATGGCGCACTATGTCCAGGATTCATGCATTAGGAGGTTGTGTGGTATGATATTACTATATTTCCTGTGCTGTTGACTGATTGTGCTGGATGATATGTATGTGAAATAAGTGGGTATGTACATCTGCCATGGTTTACTGGTAAATCACATAGTGTATGATGTGCAGGGTCCCGAGATTGGGCCTTGCAGAGGCTGTATATTTTGTGTCAAGGCAGAACACTGGCTGTCGGATACAGAGTGAGTTAGGGATATTTAAGAGGTTGTATGCGGGTGTGTGCGGGTTTGCGCAGAGCTAAGCAATGCTAACCTCCTATTGCATTTCCTTACACTCAGCTAGCATCTACTTAGCTCAATCTATGTAGGCAATGCTTACCCCCACGCAAATACACTTACACACGTTTACAACTGCTTATCCATGCGTACTACTGCTGTTATGCGCTTACACCTGCTTACTAGTGCCTTAGTCATTATGACACTTCACATGTGCATTTAAGGCAGTACTCCTGTGCAAATATAAATGTTATTAAGTAGGTTGTACAGCACAACGATGTTAACATATGGATTTCACATTGTAAGTAGGATGTGCTGCAGATGGACTCGACCCAAGAATGCGTGTGCGTTAGGCGGATGCTCTGGCAACTACACTATTGCTGTTCTGCTTCATTTGCATATGTCTACCATAATGACATACCCATGTTCCCTTCCCCCGGCCCACATACTCAGCATCTATCCATTCCCCAGTTGCTAGCCCTGCCATACCACACCTCCGCACATTTCCGTCTCTGCACATCTCGGTACTCCTCCAGTATACTGTCCCATCCCAAGCGTCTGCAGGCTCTTCGTCCGTTTAGTCCACGTACGTACCAACCTTCCCTTGATCCTCCTCCGATACTGATAGAGACATCAATGTGACCCACAACTGTTGGTTCATCCCGCCAGGGACGGACCTGTTGTTGTGTCAAGAGTAGACCTAGCTGGTCTACAGTGTGTCTCCCACTGGTAGCATCCTGCCAGGGTTATGTGTAGCAGTGGTTTGCTCACACACCTGGCCAGCCTAATCTCCCGGTTCCTCAGAACCAATGCCTCAGGTGTGAGATTCTGTGCATGAAGCACACTCACACACCCCTACAGTGTGCACCATATATCATTATTCCCTTTGGTATTATGCAGGACTACTGTCCTCACAGTATGACTGGACAGGCACTGTTCTGTGATGCATATAGACTGCTCATAATACTGTGGTTGAGCAATGGACATGTGTGCTGGTATTAATCTACACACTTATATACATTACCTATACTGTTGGATGACTGTGCTGGATGTTGAGTTTGTGATCACAGCAGCTGAATGCGTATCCACCATGGCTTAGTGGAACTCACGTCGACTATAGTGTGCAGGGTCGGGGGTTTGCATCCTGGCAGTGTAGAGTATTTTGTTAATGGCCACTACAACTGCTGTTGGCTACAGAGTGACTAAGGCACTGTAGAACATTTGTAGGTGGGTATGCGCTGGTTTGCGTGAAGCACAGCATTGCTGGCCTCTGGTTGCGATGCCTTGCACTGAGTTAGCCTCTACATTGCTTCACCATTGTGGTAATCACATACCAGCGGCCAAACAGGCTTACACCCGCTTGTTCCCGCATACACACATGCAACTTCATGTATTTAGTTCACATTTGTCAACCGGGACAATCTGACTGTATACTTGTCCATTGTCAGCGGTGGCCCGGGGAGTAGAGCTCCACATTGACCCCAGGTACTTATTCCAATTCATACTGGAGTGTTCACATTCATAGAGGGTAACAGACGTAACATAGCTATGTTCCCCATTTTTCATTCTTAGCTTACGTTAACATGTCAGTATTATCCATGCTTAAGTCACGTTTACATGTCAGGTATGACTGTTGACAAAGGTCAGTTTAAGGTGAAGTTGGATTCATGCAGGTCTGGATGGGTTACATGCAGGTATTTGGGGTAGGTGTAGTTATTCCATACCTGTGTGGTACAGTACAGGGGAATAATTTAGGAGTAGGTAGGTAGTGGGGGTGACATTGTAACTGTCTAGTAGTCCATAGGTATAATTGGATGTGGAGCAATAGCAATTGTCGGATGTTGGGATTTGTATGTGAGGCAGGACAAGAGGTGTCGGTTTCACTAGTTGATGTAGTGGTATAGAGTGCGAGTTGGGGGGAGGGTTTCACAAGGTGGTGAGCCTGTGCTGATCCAAGTGTGCTTCTGGTGTTTCTTCATGTGTTATTTACATGTGTCCTGTGGGACAGCTGTGATACTACATTTGGGTTGGAGTTCCAGATACTGGCAATATAGTGGGAGAAGAGGGTGTCACCTATGTACAACCGTAAACATTAATAGAGATTTAACAGGGGCTGATAGGTACATGGTGTGCATGGGGAGCAAAGGGGGGGAGTTAGTAGGGGAATTATCCAGGGATGTGCAGGACGGCTGCAGGGAAGGTCCACAGCTGGCCATGTTGTCTACAACAACAGTTGTGCATATACACTGCATTTGGTGTTTGCTTTGGACACTCACACCCCTGGGTGGGGGTGAGGACTACAATAATACCTTGTGATGCCAATTAGATCGACTTACATGCCTACAGTGGGGTGTTGCGACCATGTGCCTGTAGGTGTTGTGTAGTGGGTTATGCAACAACACATATGGTTATACCGTACTTTGCCATGTAAACTGGACTGTGGTGCGGTGGGCCCCATATCGGGAATGGCTGCCCGTTAGGCGAAGGCATACCTGTCGGCTGTACAGTTTCCGCAGACTGTCCAGAGTTTGCTTCATAATTTTGGTGTGTTCCTCTTACAATCTGCACCTGCCTGGCAAATACCTGGGAACTGAAGTCATTAAATACAGACAAGTATTTGGGTTTAAGACTCCACATCCTTCAGACGAGTCCTGCTAATGCATAACCTATTATTCTATCAGCTTTCTAAGGTTGTAAGTGGAATATTTAATTTCTGTCCCTATTTGTCCCCCAATGGTTTAGGTTCTGTCCAGAAGTTTTGCTCTTAGAGGTTGAGAGGTATGGGTGGAAGCTCTGCCCAATTCACAATATTACTTACATCCCGGGATTGGTCCGACTACAACTGTGCCAGCCAACACCTGCATGCCTAGGCCCATAATTGCATACCCATACTTCCCCCACTTGCCCCTACTCTACAGCACTCTTCCTTACTGTGGGTTCAGGTGGGGTATAACCACACCACTACACAGTGCCCACTCTCCATGTCTCGGGACCCATGTTGTACGTTGTCTCGACCCATGGGTTATCAGGCTTGCCCAACCTACTGGTCTGTGTATGTACACGGCCTGGTTAGATAAAGCATTACAGGGACTGACTCCGATCATCATCAATTTTTGGGGTGTCCCACAAGGGACATTGATGTCTTTGTTTAGACTTAAGACTAGACTTGGCGGGTCTCTCCCACTGGTAATATCCTGCCTGTAGTCTTGGAAGCACTGGTGTGTTTAGTTGTATCGTGTGTTTGTATGTTTCAGTCTATCTGGGGGGGGGGTTGATTGATGCTACATGTTACACGTTTGTTGATTGGACCCCTCACCCCCATTGGTACGGCCTGTGAACATATGTAATTCTTAACTGCTGTATCATATCCTAGCTATATATATGTGTATGTTTACACACACACACATATATATATATATATATATATATATATATATATATATATATCTGTAATGTATGCCTACATATATATATATATATATATATATATATATATATATATATATATATATATCTATAAAAAAACGACATATGGATGTATGGGTGTCTGCATATGTATATATCAATATGTGGGTATTTAATTATATTCTGTCTCTGTATGTATGCATTTGTACTAGGGAGAGGGGGAGGTATAACTCCATGTAGGTATGGGTATATATATACACACACACACACACACACACACCTCTTCATGTTTACATCTACATCTGGTTATTCCGTTCTTTGCAATGTACAATAGACTGTGCTGCAGTGGGACTCATAGTGGGAGTGGCTGCTATTGGGCAGTGGCCCTGGCCAATGCATACTATTGCTTACATCCCTGGGGCAGTCCACATAGAACCACTCCAGTCAACACCTGCACAGCTATGCCCATAATTTCATACCCATAGTTCCCAAACTGCACATCCTGTTCGGCACTCTTCCTTACTCCAGGTGAAGGTCAGGTCTGGCCACACCAGTACACTCTACCCACTCCCCACTTCTCGGGACCCATCACGTATGTTGTCTCACCCCATGAATCATCAGGCTTCCCCTACCTTGTAAACCAGGAACATGCGTGGCCTGCTGTTGGACATCGATGTAATGGCAGGAAGCCCGAATATCATTGAATTTTTGGGTGTCCCACAAGGGACATACATGTCTTTGTTTCAGGATTAGACTTGGCAGGTCTCTCCTACTGGTAGTATCCTGCCTATAGTCCGGGAAGCAGTGGTGTGTTTACTTTTATTGTGTGTCTGTATGTTTCACCAGTCTAGCAGTGGGATGTTGATGCTACGTGTTTCATGTTTGTTGATTGGACCCCTCACCCCCATTTGCATGGCCTGTGAACATATGTAATTCGTAACTGCTGTATCATATCCTAGCTATATATATATATATATATATATATATATGTATATTTACACACACACACACACACACACATACACATATATATATATATATATATATATATATATATTATATATATATGTATATATCTATATCTACATAACTATATACATATATATCTGTATATGTATGCATACATATATATATTTATATATTGCTGTATATATATATATATATATATATATATATATATATATATATATATATATATATATATATATCTAATGACATATGGATGTATGGGTGTCTGCATATGTATATATCTATATGTGGGTATTTATATGTATTCTGTCTCTGTATGTATACATTTGTACTACAGAGAGAGAGAGGTATATCTCCATGTAGCTATGGGAAGATATACACACACATACCTCCACATATATACATCTACATCTGGTTATTCCGTTATTTGCCATGTAAAATAGACTTTGCTGCAGTGTTACTCGTAGCAGGTGTGGCTGCTCATTGGGCGGCGCCTCTGCCCAATGAACACTAATGCTTACATCCCTGGGGCGGTCCGTATAGACCCAATCCATCAAACACCTGCACGCCTAGAACCATAATTAGCTACCCATAGTTCCCCCACCTGCACCTCCTCTACAGCAGTGACCCTTACTGTGGGTGCAGGTCGAGTCTAAACATACTACTACACACTGCCTACTCTCCACTTCACGGGACCCATCTTGTACATTATCTCGACCCATGGGTCATCAGGCTTTCCCACCCTTGTATTTCGGGTATGTACACACCCCACCTTGATAGATCATCGCATGGGCTTCCTCCCATAATATGACAATTTTTGGGCAGCAGTGGACTGTTTACATTGTTTGTGGGTTTGTTTGTATGTTTCCTCTGTTCGGCTGGTGTGGGGGGGGGTCATGCTGCGTGTTACACGTTTCTTGCTTGGGCCCCTCACCTCCATTGGCACAGCCTGTGAACATATGTCATTCTTGGGTACTGTATCTTATCATAGGTATAGATCTGTGTATATCTACGCGTGCGCACACACACACACACACACACACACACACACACACACACACACACACACACACACACACACACACACACATTTTACATATACACACACACACACACACACACACACACACACACACACACACACACAGACACACACACACATTTTACTGTATATATATATATATATATATATATATATATATATATATATATATATATATATATATATCTCACAACATGTGGATGTATGGGTGTCTACATATGCATATCTGTATTTGTGTGTATTTATTTAAATGTCTATGTATGTATACATTTGTTCTACAGAGAGGGGAGGTATATATCTATATAGTTATGGGTATTCATACAAACACATATACCTCTAATTCTTTAGCTACATATCCAGTAATGTTGACTGGTATTGCTGGGTACTGTGTTTCGTGTACATAGCGGCCATCCTTCTGTTCTATGTATGCTTTGCGATACCTACGACTTACTCCGTTAGTGTACACAGACCCACGGGGGACACCGGCTGTTTGATACGGTGTGCTTATGGCAATTTCAAGCGGTTGTGAGTGAGTTTGCAC
This sequence comes from Protopterus annectens, assembly GCF_019279795.1. Classification (NCBI taxonomy): domain Eukaryota; kingdom Metazoa; phylum Chordata; order Ceratodontiformes; family Protopteridae; genus Protopterus; species Protopterus annectens. The sequence continues at coordinate 500,289,514 of NC_056746.1, read as the reverse complement.
AGAGGTTAGCATTGCTGATTTCCGGTCACAGTGTGTTACATGCAGTTAGTGTCTCCTTTGCTTGATCTGTGTTGGAGGTGCTTCACCCCGCCCATACGCACTTGCTTACTTTTGCTTACATTTGCTTACTTCTACTTATCTGTGCTTATGCCTGCTTATTGCTGACTTATTCATTCTGGTACTGACTCTTCACATGTGCATTTCATGCAGTACTCCAGTTCACATTTAATTGCTATTTCGTAGGTCCTACAGCAATAAAATTTAGATAATTGTTTGAATACAGATTACACTTGGAAAATGATATGTGCTGCAGTGGGACTTGAGCCTGGAATGCATCCTCCTTAGGCAGATGCTCTGACCACTACACTATTGCTGTGCTGCCTCATTTGCTATACCTTCCTTGTTATCCTCTTCAGGCTTTCGTGCTGCATTACCCATAGCTACGCAATGGGCAGACCCGCACACCTACGGTTAGCTGTACTCAGAGTTTTACAAACGTTACTACAAGGGTTTCTTTTTGTTTTCTTTTGGTGTACTGTTGCTGTTGAACACATAGGGACTGTTGGTGGGGATATGCGGACACCTATGAGCGGTCTTGCTCATTTATTTACACATTCTTCTGTTCTATTTTGCAGGGGCGTGTTTATTCTGAGAGCTCTGCTCTCAGACACTCCCCCTGCACTCGTCCACGCTCAGTGTAGGATTTAGAGCTCAGACAGTGCGCCTTCATTAGTATGCATGGCGCGCTGCCGTCCTCCTTTTCAACTGCCACTTCCATGCAGGACTAGATTAGTCCTGCATGGAAGATAAGTAAATCCAGGGGATTGTTGAAATATTCATATGCTCCACAGGGCTACTCTTACAGTACCGAGCTCTGCAATCTGTTCTTAATATTCATGCCTTTCTTGTAACAAAAGTTAGGTTTAGCACTTCATAGATAGATACTACGTAATTACTTTGCAGACTATTGCACATTTAGCTAATAAACAGACAACAACCAACTGTGAGGATCAAAAGCTGTACTTTGTGCCTGGAACGTAAATGCTTTAACCATTAAGTCAACCCGCATCTTAGTTTAGTATAGTATATTCATCTAGAGGACCTTGTAAAGTATGTTGAATTCTAAGTATTAGTATTATTTTTTTTTAATTTTCTCCTACATCCAGTGAGAGTCTAACACCATAAAAAAGGTTCTACACATGGTTGCTTGTCATGTTATTCTGAATTTGAAGCAGATGGGACAAAAAGTGAGAAGTTATGGTATGATGCAAAAGAAACCGACAGCAAATAATCTACTCAGGTTTCTTTCCCTTACTGCAAAAGTCAAATCTAAACCTGTTGTGGCACTAATGAGCAGGTGGTTTAAGAAAGGAGACGTGTCAGTGTGTTAGTAAAGTACATCTCTAATACTGCTCTGCAAAGATAGTGGTGCTTCTGTGTTACCCAATGCCCAAGTTATCTTTCAACTCCCAGTGCTTGAGAGTCTGGTACATGGAGAGACTGTAGATTAAATCAGTTTTGTTTGCTGACAGTTTTACGTTATGGTGAGCATATATAACACGATAGATAAAAACGTGGTAATAAAACTCATGGATCCTCTGCTTGATTGCACGATTGCTGGAGAGTTCACTGGATTCCTTTTCCTTGATTTCTTTAAAGGTTTAGATACAGTTAACATAGGATCATAGGAAGTTACTAGGATATATTGCCCAAGAGCTTAGCCAATGTTTACACAAGTCAGCACCTGATGCCCCTGTCCAGCAGGGACATGGGCGGAATCCCAGGGGTTTATTTTCTGCTTCCCATCCAGTTATCCAGGTTGCTCTTAAAAAGGGATAAAGGGGTACTCTGCTTGATGTGGACAGGCAGTCTATTCTACAGATGGGGGAGTTTCTGGGACACAAATCTTTTCCACCAACAAATTCTATTGATTTCACAGACCAGGTTGAGGCTGTGCATGCATCTTACTTGAGTGGAGCTTAACTTGTGGATATGCAGCACTCCCATCAAGATGGGGTCCGAGATTGCCTTGCATGCCAGACAGAGGTTACCTCTGAGTAGTATGTATGAAACTGAGTAGATGGATAGGGCTTTTAGCCTATCTGTGCATTGTAGATGTTTAAGGCCCTGGATTGTCCTGGTGAGGAACCTCTATAGTCTCTCCAGCTGCTGCATGTGCTTTGCAAGGTACCTGCCAAAAGGGGTGTTGTACTCAATAATGGGCCTTATAAGGGAAGTATACAGGGATGTTATGACCTCCTTGTTCCTGGATGAGATACCCTTACTTATGAGGTGGGTCATGTAAAAAGCTTTCCATACAACAGAATCAACATGGTGGTCAGAAGTGAGGTTGCTATCAACATGGGTGCCCAAATCCCTCATGACTGATTGCATGCTTAGGATGTTGTTATTAATGTGATAATTAGTGGGGATGTCACTCTCCCCAAAGAGAATGATGATACATTTTTTGGTATTCAGATTGAGGCCATGTTTCTGGCACCACTCATTTGTTTGGTTGAAACCCTCTTGCAGGATGTCCACATCACTAGGAGAATTCATGACAGTGTCCAGCTTGCAGTCATCTGCAAGCCTGGTCAGCCATTGCCCACTAGTTTTGGCCTGCACCTTAGAAAAGTAAATCCCAAATAACAGTGGCCACAAGACCGAACCCTGGCGTATGGTGCTTATTACAGGTCTACTGCTTGAGGTGGCTTCCTCTATTTTGACTAGGTGGGTTCTATCAGTGAGCCAGTTTGCTACCAGTCTGGTAAAATATGGATTGATGCCTAGTTGAGAGAGTTTATCTATTATGCCCGGATGGGGAATAGTATCGAAGGCTTTGGCCAGGTCAAGGTAGGCAGTTTGCACCGTCTTCCCCTCATACATGGTTTTGGTGACTTCCTCAAAGAAGTCGACCAAATTTAACAGACATGACCTCCCCTTGACAAAGCCAAACTGTGTGGGATTGAGTGTTTGGAAGTTGCCAATGTCCTTGTTAATGTGGTCCATGATAACCCATTCCATGGCCTTGCAGATCAGGCTAGTTAGGCTGATGGGTCTATAATTTCCCAGATCGCTTGATGCTCCACCTTATTGCAAAGGGATGACAGTGGAAGTCCTGCACTCAGCTGTGATGAAGCCAGTACTCAGGCTTTAGTTGAATAGAGTGTCTTATGGTGCTGCATGTTCCTGCCTCAGTTCATGTAGGATGCAGCCTTAGATGTTATCTGTTCCCATGGAGGCTGAATTGTTTGCCTTCGGGAGAGCAGTGATGACCTGTTCCCTAGATATAAGGGGAAGGGGGCAGGTACTGGGGGATGTCCTGATTTACTGATAGGAGGACAGAGGGGTGAACTGTTCACTGAATCTGTCAGCCAGCAAGTTTGCTATATCTGCGGCATTTGTATATGTGGTGTCCTTGTCCACCAGTTCTGAACAGATATGGGTGCTTCCTTTGAGGTTGCAGACATATGTGAGGAAGGTCTTATGATTATCTCTAGTAGATGTGGCCAATTTGGACTTGAAATTTGCTTTGGATTATTTCACTAGTGTTCTTATTTGCTTGATCATGCTAAGGAGAGATTGCTTCCAATTGGGCACCTGTTTCTTCTTGGTCCTGGGCAGCAATTCTTTCCTTTTGTTATAGAGTTTATTTATTGCATATGTCTGCCAGACAGGTTTACTGTTCCTTGTGGATGATAATTTTGGCCTGTTGGGTATTCCTGATTCCATGCATCTATATAAATCTTTGTATAGTACCTTGGTGCAGATTTGGACATTGGTGCCAGTTCCTACAGAGGGGAGGGGCTGTGAAGCTGTTTATACCATACCTCAGGAGGCTGTAATCAGCTTTGGAGAAGTTTTTTGTTTGACCCTAGCTAGAGGGGGGGGGTCGGGGGGAGATGGTGACTTTGAAAGTGACCACTTTATGGTCAGATCTTACCAGGGAGGATGATACTGTAGGGGTGCTGCAGTGTTTACTCATGTTGGTTAATACCAAGTCCAAGATATTATCACCTCTTGTGGAGGTATTGACTAGCTGTTCCAAGGTGTTTGCATTGACAAAATTGAGGACTCTCTGGGCATTTGTGCTCTGGCATAAGTAGTTCTTCCAATCTATGTTTGGGTAGTTAAAGTCACCCAGGAACAGGGTAAAGGGTTGAATCCGTTTAGATTCAAAGAGGTCCAGATAGTCAGATTGGGTATCATGAGTCAGATTTGAGGGCTGGTAGCTAGCTATGATTTGAATAGGGGTCTTGTCAATGGTTAACTTCACCTGGAGTGTCTCCTGTGCATCATACTGTTTGACCAGCCTGGAGGTGAGTACGTCTTTAATATATATTGAAACTCCACCTCCTTTGGCTTTACTGCCTACAGTTTGGGGTCTGAATGTATGATAGGATGAGTAACTAGGTAAGGCTGGGGTGCTACCCACAGATTTTAACTAGGTTTCTGTAACTGGGCAGATGTCAGTATTTTCCAGGGTTAAGAATGCTTACAACGAGTGCAGTTTCATGTTTTGACTCCTAGCGTTTAGCAGCATGACCTTTAATTTGCATTTTATATTGGTAGTTTTAACCTCATCACTTTTCCTAAACATGGCACTATGGGGGAGGCAAGAACCTTTGCCAGAAGCCTGAAGCCCAAGTGAGACAGATGCAGGCCATCTCTGGCAAAGCATCATGGTCTATCTATCATCTTCCCAGGCTGTCAGGTACTGGATCCTCGAGGACTGACACCAGAAACTAAGCCAATTTTTAAAGTCAATCATTTTCTGTTTGTAACATCAATCGCCATTTCCATTTGCTGACAGAGAAGGTATACTTGGTAGTATTTTGAGCATGTTCAAGTATTATGCGGAGTATAAAGTGTAACGTTTTGAGCTGGTTCCAAGAAGCTACTTAAAGGAACAGTCCCAGGAATTTTTTTATTTGCTTATGTTTTTTATTTACATTGGCTTTTTGAGCATGTCATAGCTTTGGCTGTGGGCATTGTGGAAGGGGTGCTTATATGAAGTTTCAAAGGTCTAGGCCAGATTCCTTTTAAAATTGCAGTTGTACTCATAGCAACTGTCACTGAGTCATTCATTAGTTTCACCTCTGTACTCGGATTAATGTTCCATTAGTGCCACTGCAATACAGTACAAGGAGGTTATACGCTCCTGAGTGCACCACACGTCAGACGAGATGGTGAACTGAGGTCCGATGTGCATGAATAGGTGGTAGCTCAGGTGGATACTAAGGCTCTCATATCACTTATCAAAAGGAATACTGACATTTCTAGAGTGTCCTGGCCAGTTTTCCCCTACACACCATCATAGTTATAAACCCATAGTTGTGGTAGAAAGCCTAATAAACAGAAAATTTATATCTTTAGCTTCAAATATAGTAAGTCTTTGTATACACTCATGTTGTAATTGTCAGGTTTCACTGTTCAGCTGCAATAACTACATTGTTTTTTGACAAGTAGTGTGCCTGTAAGGGAAGCTTTAGCCCACCCCACTTGATTTTTAGTAAAGGTCAGAGTTTTGTATGACTCATGTTCCATACATTTTATTTGTAATATTGAATGGTACTTCATTTCACTGTTGTGACAGCATGAGCACTTTACTGAGCATCAGTGTACAGCAGAGAATCGACATAATGTAAAAGCACTACTGCATGAAAGCGTGGCTAGGAACTTTCCATCTCTGATACCACACCCAGACCTGTGAAATAAGCTAATGTGGTGCTTCTTTGAGATACTACCTAAATAAACAAATAGGTTTCTTATTGCATGCTTGACCAAATAATAGTTCTGATTGCCTGTGTTTCACTGAAAAGCAATTTGTGGATAAAAAGTATACCTGAGTAACATCACATTGTGAGACACTGAGTTATTCAAAGTCCTTATACAGAAGATGAACCATGAGATTTCTGTTAAAATTACCTCACCAAGAACCTTGGATCAAAAATGAGTAAAACTATTTCATTCCTCAGCCCTCCAAGTTTATATAGCAACCTACTTGTGTATAATTGTCGAATGGCCCGCATACATATCTGTTATGTATATCCGTACGCATGCATGCACAGACGTGCAAATGTATACAAACACACCCACACGTATGCATGCGGGCGGGTGCACACACACACACACACACACACACACACACACACACACACACACACACACACACACACACACACACACACACACTCACACACACACACACACACACACACACACACACACACACACACACACACACACACATACACACACACACACACACTAAATGGTGAGGACATCTGTGAGTGTAAACTGCATGGGGCTACAATACTACTGCTTAGCTTAACAAAGGTGGGGTCTTGGGGGTAGTAGACAACACATTTGCTGTAAGTTAAACAACGTAGATGCCTGACAGAGGGGTGCCAAGGAAAGGGATCCCTGGAAAGTAGTCTGGGCAAAAACAGCACTTCTGGCTCCATAACTTGCTCTTGCCTCTCACACAGTACCTCCTTATATTCTAAAATGTCTGTACCTCCTACCCCTGACAATACATATTATGCTTATCATCATCATTCCCTCATCCATCACACCTCTGTCAGTTCAGTGCCACTGTCCTACCTTGTGATTAGTGCTCTACCCTGGTTAACAAAAGTTAACAAATACAAACAAATAAATAAACACTATGCCACTAGAGTGACATAAAAGGTAACATGGGCCTACCTTATCTAATCCACTACCGGTTACTCAGGGGTTACCATATGGAATGATAAATGGTCCGTTATTGTTTACACTATCTGTAAATAAGAGGTGGGAGCTTAGTTGTCTTAAAATATGGATATAGTATGCAAATAACTCTCCTAGTCTACGTTCTGAAATAACTTAAAATAACTGACTCAGAGTGTATCAAGTCTGGCCAGAATCAGCAGACAAAACATAAAACAAAGAGGAAAGAGAGTGAGAGAGAGAGAGTGAGAGAGTGAGAGAGAGAGAGAGTGAGAGAAAGAGAGTGAGAGTGAGAGAGAGAGAGAGAGAGAGAGAGAGAGAGAGAGAGAGAGAGAGAGAGAGAGAGAGAGAGAGAGAGAGAGAGAGAGTGAGAGAGAGAGAGAGAGAGAGAGAGAGAGAAACAAAGAGGAGAAATAGAGTGAGTGAGAGAGTGAGAGAGAGTGAGAGAGAGGGAGAGTGAGAGAGAGAGAGAGTGGAAGAGAGTGTGAAAGAGAGAGAGAGAGAGCGAGAGAGGGGGTGAGAGAGAGTGAGAGAAACAAAGAGGAGGGAGACAGAGAGAGAGAGAGAGAGAGAGAGAGAGATAAACATGGTTTTCTTGTCTCGTCGACCATTATCATATAACCCGGATGTAAGGCAGTTCCTCTATATACTGACCTGCCTTTCAAGAGGAATAAAGCTAGCTTCTCTAGGTTTCAAAATGCTTTTATTATTTGATGAATGAGCACTTTCATCTTGAGAGCCATCCATCCATTCATCCATCCATCCATCCATCCATCTATCCATCCACAACCTCTTTTTCCCATATTTGCATATGGGACCGAGGTGTGACTTGTTCAGTGACAATCATCAAGAGCCAAGGTTTATACTGCTGGGTTTTTCAAATCCGTAGTGTTATAAGTTAACTAAACAGCATGCTTGCCTTTGTACACATGCAATCCATGGGAGTGGCCTGTCAGTGAAAGCAGTAGTCATCTGTGGTTGGTGGAAAATATGTAGTGGGTTTAACTCCTGATTGGGACATAAAAACATCCTGATTAACATAGTTATCTGTGGTTAGTGGAAAATATGTAAAGGGATTAAATTCCTGATAGGTCCTAAAAACATCCTAATTAACATGGGCCAAAAGGGGAGAAAAAAATATTCAGATGTCTTGCTTTATCAATGTGCCCTCACCAGTCTAAATTTAATTGATGTGCTATTACCACATTAATGCAATGAAAGGAATTAAGGAACATCTTTTAAGTACAGAGCATTTGTCTGTTCACTGTATATAATTCAGGTATCAATACGACAGCTTTTGTTTCTTGGTGCTTATGAAGAACTAGTAGTTATACTTTCACAAAAAACATTTGTACAATCTTGCAATATTATGCTAATGGCAATTAATCTGGGTGCTTTTACGGGGCATATGATGAACTGATAGCTTGTCAGACATTAACACATTTTATGACCTCCCATATTACTTCTTTTCATCACCATTTTCACAAAAACGCTTCTCCAGATCCTTCAAAATTACAATTCAAAATAAAAACATGAATATAGAAGCATTTAGGCAAAAAAGAACAACCATAACTGTAACAATCCTGTAGGTTTTGAATGGAAAGTTAAGACAAACTGTAGAGATTTTGCAAGTCCAGATACATGGAATATTTGCCTCTAGTGGAAATCTTTCTGAGTACCAACACACTTTTTATCAAGGAGCTGGTGTTTATGCCTGGTGTATTATAAGCACTGAGTCTCACTTGTCACTGGATTTCCCTTTTTCCAACAGAGCTTTTTTGTTGTATTGGTGTGGTCCTACGTCTAATGCATCCAGGATGTGAAACTTGAAGCTGTTATGATCTGTGATTCCATAATGTGCTCAGTCAGAATTTTTTACTAATTTTGAGCTTAATGTGTGATAACTGATGTGCTATCTGAATTTTAAGCTTATCGATGGTCATTGCATTATATCTTGACTGCTGTGCTGGAAGGTCACAGTATGTGAGTGCATCGTTTTTAACTTCACAGGATGATTTTGATTATCCTCGTGGTTGTGCAACCATAGAGTTAGCATATTTAAGTAAAGCAGTATATCTGATGGTGAATCTGATAAATACAGTGGAATTGTTTCTTGCAATTTCTTTCTGATGATTTTAAGTAATGAAAATGCAATGATATTAGATCACTATGTATTTCTGTAATTAAGCTTTTAACATAAGGAATTTTTCTCTCTCAGTCTCTTCTTTAAAAGGCCTGTTTTTCTGCAGTATTTTATATTATATTTATAAATTCTAGATAGTTATACATTTTTAGAATAAGTCATATGATCTATAAATGTACAGGGTTCTGCTTACCTGGAAAGCATTTAATAAAGCTGAGAAAGATTCAGACTACATACTGCATAATTCTGCCATTTTACAGCAACAACATCAGCTATACTTCCTTATAAGAATTCATTATTTTATGTCAGAAAAGATGTGTCTGTAGTTTTATGTGCAGATTTTACTACAGCTCAATATAAAAATACTTATATATGGAGGCAATTTTGTTAGCATTTAACTGGTCAAAGCAAGTGAGCAGCAGTCAGTGAATGTGTAATACTGATTGCACACACAATGCTGCTAGTGTAGGAACTAAGAACTCATACTTGCACCCATGAATTTGGCAGCGGTTAGCGTTATTGCCTCACAGCAAGAGGTTCTCTGGTTCGATCCTCGGCTGGGGTGCCTTCTGTGCGGAGTCTGCATGTCCTCCCTGTGGTCGCGTGGGTTTCCTCTGGGTGCTCTGGTTTCCTCCCATATCCCAAAGACATGCTGTAGGTGGATTGAACACTCTAAATTGGCCCTAGGCATGAGTGTGTGCATGTGTGTCTGCCTTCTGTGGAAGGTTGGGCGCCGGACTGGCAACTCAACACTGTAAAACTCCACTGCCAATCATGAGCGGACACGTGATCCGCTGTGGTGACCCCTAACCAGGAAAAGCAGAATGAAGAAGAAGAAGAAGATGTGTTACAGGGAACTGAAAAAAATACTTTAGGCATCTCTGACACAGATCACATGATGAAGGCACCCTTTAGATAGACTGTAGGCACGTGGTATGCTGGACTGTTTTGTAACTATGTCATTATACATTTCATTGAAGCAGACTTCTAATCTTCATCTCTTCTTTCCTGCTATCACCTTTACTCTGGCATCCCTCACATTAATTTGTGAATACCCCCCTAGGCAGTGACCACATGTGCCCCAGGTTGACATGAAATGAATGACACAATATTAAAGCCTCATGTGCAGCCCAGCAGCAAAGATTGGAGTGCATTGGGTCACAGTGTGGTGTGGCGGTGTAGACTTCAGGTGCATGGGTGCATACACTTCATTAAACACTTCACAAAATACTTGTGATTTAAGCATACTGCTCAGAACTAAACCAGCTTGTTCCAGCTTTGACAAAGAAGAGGATCTAAATTCCTTGCTCTATTAAAACTTGGAGGCCCCCAACCCACTTCCAGGAATAAGAGAGTAGGCTACAGGTTACTTATCCTTCCTGTACCTGCTGCATCTTCCAGCACCAGGCAACTAATCAAACTTGGGATACAGGTGCCACAAGGAGGAACGCAGTGCCTGAATCCATTTGTCACCAAAATCAGCTAAGGATAGTGGATTCCAGGATTAATTCTGTTGTACTCAGAACCATCAGTCAGTACTAATGTACCATTTCATTAAGTATCCAGATATTTTGTGTCTAAGACACTGATGCTGCAGTTCATTAGTAAATCTAGAACAGAAAAGTAGCTTTTTTTTGAGGTGTACCAAGGAAAAGTATGAGTCAAGGTTTCATAGCAAAATAAACCATCATGATCTGCTTGTAATGTTACATATAATGTGTACACTCATAGCACAGGAGCCTCACTGATGGGCCAGATGGCCGGCTAATGTTACATATAATGCATACACTCTTAGCACAGGAGCCTCACTGATGGGCTAGATGGCCGGCTAATGTTACATATAATGCATACACTCATAGCACAGGAGCCTCACTGATGGGCCAGATGGCCGGCTAATGTTACATATAATGCATACACTCATAGCATAGAAGCCTCACTGATGGGCCAGATGGCCGGCTAATGTTACATATAATGCATACACTCATAGCACAGGAGCCTCACTGATGGGCCAGATGGCCGGCTTTATCCTCTCCACCAATTAGCTATAAACATCCTTTTTTTTAGAAGTTGCTAAGCTCATGGATGGGTATACTCCTGTGATGAGGCACACTTTGATCTTTCTCATTTAGAGCCACAGTTATCAGTTTTGCTCCCCTACTGAACTTCAGCTTGGAGGTCTCCCAATAAGGCTACTCCCATCCCATGTAAAACTAATATACTTTTATGCATTCCTTTTACATGGCATGTTCATATCTACTGATGTGTACAAAGTATTACACATATGCACCTGACATATAAATCAGGAAAGTCATATGTATACTGTGTTTTAGCATGAATGTTATTACATTATGACAGGTATCTGTACCACATCACCATTGATACTGGACAATAAGTTAGCTTGAGATCAGTGAGGTCCACTTATGGCATTCAGGACCAGTTTACTTGTGTACTCCTATTATGCAGTACTACTGAAATAAGTGACGTCCTTCTGTATCACTGCTGTAGTATTCTTCACAGTAAGGATCTCCTGCCTAGGATAGCCTAATGTTGAACCAGTATATGAAAGCCTTTAGATCTTCTATGTGCAGTACATCATGCGTATGCTCCCTATACAGGATGTAGGGCATAAAGGTGACATTTGGATGCAGTTACTCAGAACTTCTTTACTGCCACTCCAAACGCCATCATCACTCGTCGGTCTGAACACCCTTTTGCTGTGTTGAATACCTAACTGTCAGATAAGTGCTCCATCTGAGTCTTTTTTTCCTTTTTGTTTGGTATTGTTCTTTTTTGGTTACTTAGAGTTTGTCATCTAAGAAGGGAAAATGTGTATGGGAGGCAGATGCCCCATAAGGATCATCCCTAACAGTGTCTTTATTGTCTGGGTGCTTCCTACAACCATACATCCTGTAGCATTTGTAAAGCATTTGTCCCTAGGATTCTTAGAAGTTGATTGACTTCCCTGGCCATCTATCTTGAAAACCAGAGGCTTTAACTGTTATCCCATGGTAGTATGGCAGGATCTTCTATCCACGAGGTACCATTAATCAAGAAGAAGGCCAAGAAGACTTGGCCAGATTATTTGGCTGTCCAACCTCCACTGGAAATTTCTCTAAAAGTGTGTGATAGAACTGTAGACTGTCCAGTGTCTATGTTGGATTCCTCTGCCACAACTCCATCAGAGTCTGGCATGGATCATTCCATTTCAATGTCCTCTGAGGCTTTGCAGGCATCTGCTCCAGACACTGAGGGGAAACCATGGTTGGTCATCTTGGAGGGCCCTAGAGGGATTCCACAGATTGTGGTTAGGGAAGAATTTCCAGGTACTATTATTGAATCTTGTCAAGGGTCAGAACCTCTGATGTTTCTTAGGGCTTACATCCCTACCAAGAAAAATTAGAAGCATACTTCTGTAAGCCCTAAGGATCCTCAAAGGAAATGTCAGGAATTTTCTCAGAGGCTGTTTAATGCCTTAATGGCCCTGAAGCCTCCCCAAGGGGTTTCTGTGCCTACTTCCAGTTGGACTTCTACTCCTTCTAGACAGGCTAGGGAACCTGATTCCTCAGATGAGGATTCAGAGTCTGATGATGGGTTCCTGTCCTACTCTTCTCAGATGCTTTCACCTTTGGTTTATGGCTAATGAATAAGAGTCTGAGTCCTAAGTCTCCTTTTGAGGAATTGTCTTTTGGAGCACTGCATCTAGAAGGATGGAATACTTTAAGTGAGTTCTTCTCAAGTGTCTGATATCCAGAAAAGGTATTAGGAGCTGCTGCATGTGGACACTCCTAAACTTTCTGCAGTTCCTCATGTGTTGGCTGCTTTGTTAGACACCTTTGTAGCTGCTTCTAAGTCTGCTGATTCTCATCCTCCCGCTTCAAAGAAACCTGACAGTTCTATAATGTTCCTGAATACTGGCAATTCTTATTTAAGACTTCTGCTGCCCTTGCTGTGGTGTCAGCCTCCTCAGACAGGCCTTCTAAAGTTTTGCCCTCTTCCAAGCGTCTGCCTTCAGATAAGGATAGTAGATCAATGGTGAGAATTGGTTAGAAGGTTTACTTCTTCTACTTTGACCATCAATTACCAGACCAACATGACCAGATATGCTCCATCCTTGATTGTTCAGGCTTGTCAGGTTATTTGTGACCACCCTAATTCTGAAGCAAAATCTTCTGCTCTATCTAGTTTGGGTTCTACCGCTCAGGTGACTCGCCATTCGATCAAGTGTAGCTATGATGCTGTTAATGCCTCTTTCAGAACTGGTGCCTTTGGGTCTGTCATGGGGTTTTACTACTGGCTTTTTCTACAGTCTTTACCTGAGAACATTAAGGCCAGATTGTTGGATGCTCCTTTGGATAATAAAACTTTCTTTGGGACTGCTGCTGAAATGTTTAAGTTTCTTCAGGAAAAGGGTAACGCCTTACAGGTTTAGCTTCTGTGCAGCAGTGTACCTGGAAAACTATCTCATTGCTTGCTATTACTTTTCAGGATTTCTGAGCATCAGGCCCTTTTGGCCATTCCTCCTTTTTTGTTTTTTCACAGGGACAAGGTGTCACTTTGTACTAATCTTCCTTTTATGCCCAAGGTGGTTAATGCGTTGTCTTTGAATCAGGCAGTAGAACTCTAACCCTTTTTTCCTTCTCAGTCTGCTAGTGAGAGGGTCTTGCATACCTTGGAGTTGCACAGACAGCTCAGCTATTATTTGGATAAAACTAAAGCTATTCATAAGTCTGACAAGCTTTTTGTTTTCCTTCATCCCAGGACATTGGGTTTGGCTGTTTCTAAGCAAACCATGTCCTCCCGGATTTCTAACTGCAACATTTCCTTTTGTTACTCCTTTCATGGTAAGTGTCTGTCAACTTCTGTTAGAGCTCACTCCACTAGGACTGTTGCCTCTTCTGGTGCTTTCTTTAAGGGTCTGGGCACTGATTCTGTCTTTGAAGCTGCTACTTGGTCTTTGGTGTACACCTTTACTAAGCATTATACATTGGATATGGCTTCTAAGGCCAGACTATGTTTTGCTAGAGCCATTTTACATGGGTTTGTTGAGGGTTCTTCCCAGCCTTCCACCTCCCAATCCTTTTCTTGAGTTTTTGTACTCTCCCTACTGTGAAGAATAAAGCAATAGTGATATAGAAGGACATGGTACAGTTGAGTAAAACCTTACAATGACAGTAGATGTCCGTCTCTTTAGTGCTGCAGTATTTGCTCCCTACCTCCAACCCCCTTTTTCTGTTGGCTTTGTTTTAGTTCCTCTCCTGGCCAAGAGTCTCCCTTTTTCATCTACATTTTTTCCTTCTGGATGTGCATAATCCCTTTTGTCATATGGAGATTGTTTCTCTACTGGAGCAATTCTGCATCACATCACCTTTATGCTTTATGTCCTGTACGGGGAGCATATGCGTGACATATGGCGCATACAAGATCTAAAGGATTTGGTATACTGGCTGAACTTTTGGCTATCCTTGGAAAGGAGATCCCTACAGTGAAGAATACTGCAACAGTGAGCAGCAGGACATCTACTGTTATGGCAAGATTTTACACAACTGTACTTTCTTTACGAACAGAGAAAATATATTTTCACTTTTAAAGCACATTACTGTTTAGCCCTCTATGCTTCTTATTATATCAATGCATACTGTCACTTATTATCCAAGACTTCTTCCCAAGAACATTAAACTATCTTGTTTGCTATCTATTATCAAATACGTCTAAAACAACTCAACAATGTGCCCATGGCTGGAAATAATTTTTCTAATCCCACGATTATCAGTAGAAAAGGTCAAGCACATAACCTTATAAAAATACTCAATATAATTACATTTTATATCAGCGTTTACAAAAAAATGGGCAAAAGGACCAGATCGTTTCAATTTTGTTTCACAGATAGTATCCCTTACTGAGAAGAAATTATCTGTCAATAAATAACTGCTTAGGATATTCAATTTCATTCTGAAAGAATCATTAGAAACCAGTCTGAAAGGTCTTACAAATTTACCTTTCGCAGTGTTCCATTTCATCCACATTAGATGATTACTGGAGAAAAAGGGTTTTCTAAAAATACTGGACTCAGAAAAGATCTGATTTTTATGTAATGTAATGTCCAAAACGTATTTGTTAATATGAATATTAATATGTAAACTTAAAAAAAAGCACATGTTCCTAAAAAATGAAAAACATTTGCTCAATTCAAATTGCCTTTCTATAAAATAAACAAGTCATCCAAGCAATGCAAATAAAGCTGAACATGTTTAAAAAGGTAATCTCTTCCAATATTGTAAGACTAAATTTGCAGAAATACTTGATTAACTCTATCACATTCCAGTAATACATTTTCAAATAGATTGCTCCATCTTTCATATTTGACATAATCACTCACTCACGTGCTTGTATTTAATTTGCCCTTTGATCATTTTCACAATTAAATCTCTGTAGCAAATCTACAATTGCATTAACTCTTGTAAATGTAACCTGTCTTTACTTTATTGCCCTTTTAATGCTCACATTTCTTTGCAACCAGAACTTTACAGAATAAATTCTCTTCTTAATTTTCTCTTACCATGCTTTCCTACTTTTATGTACACTCTCTACCCTAATTCACCAACTTTTTATTTTTTCTCTATACTCTTTAATCCCTTTTTGTATACCCTTCTTCTTTCTCCTGTGCTTTCTGCCATCCAAAATTATTTGCACTTCTTGCCTCCAACTCCTACTTTACAACATAGCTTTGTTTAAAAACAACTTCTGCATGGAGTCTGCGTATCTCCCGGTGCCTGTACTGGTTTTCCTTGGATGGTCTAATTCCCTCCCACATCATAGAGGTCATGCGGCATGTGAACCTAAGATCCTACAAATTACGGCAGACTTATGTGTTGTGTGTGTGTGTGTGTGTGTGTGTGTGTGTGTGTGTGTGTGTGTGTGCCTGTGTCCATGTGCGTATTCGAACATGTGTGTGTGTGTGTGTGTGTGTGTGTGTGTGTGTGTGTGTGTGTGTGTGCATGTGTGCGTGCGTGTGTGTGTGTGTGTGTGTGCCTGTGTGAGCCTGTGTGTGTGTCTGTGCCTGTGTGTGCGTGTGTGTGTGTACATCTTAAAATAGACTGATGTCTATGTCTTTTCTGGGATTAGTTTCCCTACTTTGTGGCCATTAAGTACTGGAATAGGCTGAACTCTCTTACAATTTTGAACTGCATAAAGCAGTTATTGGAAAATATGAATAAATGAGCTTTAAATAGTTAAATGCATTTCAGCTATACTGGTCAACCATTGTTGAGCAACAATTTCAGGTAGTACGACAAGGGTCTCGTTTTATTATGTAAAGATTTTTTTCTTTTATGTAGCTGGATGCTGATTAGAAGAGAGTATTACCCAACTTAAATTATGGGAGATGATTGGCTATCGTATATATATATATATATATATATATATATATATATATAGATATTTATATATATATATATATATATATATATATACATACATATATATTAGTTTGAGTACATATTGTCTTCAGGAGAGAGTTAGTCATTGGTGTTGTAACTATGCAAGTCTATTGTTTAAAATGTATTGTGTTGAAGTTTTTGGTAAAATAGAATATAAAACAGAAACTGTCACTCTGCAGTTTCACAAAGAAAACCCATGTCGTAGATGTAGTTGTAAATTTATTTACAAAGGAAATGTATTTTACATACACAACAGAAGAAAGAATATTATTCTGATGGGTATGCAGATTGTACCAGTAGGAACATAGGGCCGGATTCACGAAGGCTTGCATGGAGTCTAAGAGTAGAGTAAGACTCCAGCAAGCCAACATGTCCGCCGAGCGATCCAGGAACAGCCGGCAGGGACGTGCAACTGAGCTCTCTAAACTAGTCCTACACGGACAAGGCTGGGATATGCAAATTACCTCAATTGCAGGCGAAAGCCATGCAAATGAGGAAAATTTGTGACACAGGAAACCCAAACCTGTCCGAGTAGGAGTAGTGTTATCTGCAGAAATGTACTCAGTTGATAACTGAGTACGGTTCTCCAAATAGCAAAACGGAGCTGTGTCAGCTGTAAAAAAAGCATGCATTCACAGGAGGAAGCATGCCAATGGCCAAAAATATGGCCATTGGCAATGGGAAGTGATGCAAATTAAAAATAAAATTCTTTTTTTTTTTTATCCCGATTTTCGGGGTTTAACCGTAGCGTAGCGCAGCGCAAATGCGCTGCACCCTAAAAAGCAGATAATGAATAATTAAGATCCACAAATGTGGATTTCATAGCTAAAAATGAATTTACAATGCAAGGGAATGGCAGGCTGAAGACAACATGGCCACCAAGTAGAGGTTGCTAAGGGGGGAAGCTCAGTCTAAGAGATGTAACTAAGCATTAGTAGGCAATCCTATGCAAATGAGAGTTATGATAGTGAATCGCAAGTTTACATAGCAAATGAGCACAGTCAGTGGAGTGTAGGAGTAGGATAAGGGGAGTAACAGAGTAGAAGATAGGTGACATCACAAGGAGGGTATGTATGAAAGGAGTGCAGCTCATTGGAGCAGAGTGACATGTGTCAGCTTACATTAACATAATAGTGAAAGAGGTGTGTCAACAGGTAGGCCAGGTAAAGTCAAGAAATCGAAGGTGTATGCTGTAGATAACACCAAAATTTCTTGCTGAGCATGCATGCGCGCATGTGTGTGCCAGGAAACCCGAGTAAGACAGTGTGCGCGCATGTAAGCATCTGTGCATGCGTGTAGGCTTCAGTAAGCATATGTAAGGCTGTGTAAACAGTTGTAAGCGTGTTTGCACCAGTGTGCACACATTTTAACAGGAATAAGCAGGTTTTAGTCCGTGTAAGCATGTGTGCGCTCATGTGAGCTGGTGTGCGTGTGTTTGCGCTTGTTTGCACGGCGCTGCCCCCTGAGGAAACAGAAAGGGAAAAGGAAGCACAACAAATAGCAGGAAGTTAACCAGGGAGTACTAGCAGAGCTAGCAGGTGAAAACAATCGGAATCAGCCAATTACACAGGCATTACACTAGCCCAGCCCAGCCCTCAAAACCCAGCCAAAAACATTCCAGTATGTATTTCTCAGACACACTGCAACACTGCAGTAAGCTAATAGAAGTGAAAACTGAAAAAGCTTCACTGAGACAAAGAAATGTTAGGGGCTGCCATTGCTGTCATAAGGTGACATATGCAACATGCTGAGGGTGGTGACAATGCAAATGCTGCTGAGCAACCCACAGTGAGGAGATGGAGAAGAGTGTACAGGCCTAGGGTAATCTACCAGGGGCTACATGAGCTGGAGGTAGTGGAGCACTATAGAGTGGATAGAGACCTCATGCAGCAAATTGTTGAGCTGTGCAGGCCACACCTCACACACAGAAACAACAGAGGGGAACGCATCCCAATGGAAACCAAGGCATGTGTTGGCCTAAGAATATTAGCAACAGGTACCTTCCAGAGACCAACTAGCGATATGATGGGGATTTCACAGGCATCAGCATCTAAGGTACTGCACCAGTTCCTGGATGCCATGGCAGCACATGTCGGTGATCATGTATATTTCCCCAATTCCCATGAGGTATTAGCCAGCAATATACGTCTCTTCCAGCAAATAGTGGAATACCCTGAGGTAGTGGGTGCAATAGACTGCATGCACATTCGCATCAAAGCACCAGCCAGTGAGCGGGGTAGGGTCTACTATAACCGCAAGGGTTACCCCTCCATCAACTGCCAGGTCATGTGTGATGCCCAGGGCATAATAATGAATGTGTGTGCTGGCTGCCCTGGAAGCTACCATGACTCTCATATCTGGCATCTGACACAGCTGTAACAGACATTTGCCAATGGGGACTTCCCTCATGGTCACCTAGTGAGGGATGCTGGATATGCACTCGAGCCGTGGCTGATGCCACCCATCAGAAATGCACACACACCTGAACAGGAATGCCATAATGAGGCACATGCACAAACACGAAATGTAATCGAGCGTGCGTTTGGGCTGCTCAAGTCATGGTTCCGGTGCCTGGACACATCTGGTGGAGCCTTGCAGTACTCACCAACTACATGTACCCAAATAGTCATGGTATGTGCATTGCTACACAATATGATCCTGTGAAAACAGCTGCAGCAGGAGCAGCATAGGGCCGGGCACAACAACCCCCCACCATTGCCAAGGCCATCACAGGCAGAGTGTGACTCGGAGGAGGAACAACCTGAGCCTGCCCCAGTAGGCAGAAGCAGGTGTGCCCACTATGCTTTGGCCTTGGCAAAGAGGCAATGCATAGCATATACACTGGCTCAGTAGGAACCCTGGAAATTATACCTCTCTCCGACTCGCACATGTAGTAAAAGCGATGCCTAACTTGACACTACCTGTTAACAAACATGTATAGGGAGTGTAAAATGTGCATCCAGCATAGGCAGCCCTGCAGCACCAACTGAGGTATGATTGCTATGTGTTAAGCAATATAAAGCACTGCTAAACAGCTCTCACCACTATTTAGTATATGTGAACAAAATTGCACACACTAAGTAGCACAACTACAGGCAATCTTTAGCAATATTGTGCACTGTCCAGCAATGTTGGGCAACATTGAGCAATGTTGTGCAAGTCTGGTCAAATGTGGGTATAGTTCATCAAAAGCAGGTTAACAAGTTCATATTTGCTACACTTTTCTTGAAGCAGTCTGTTCTTCCATGTATGAAAATATGAAGCAGTGACAGTCCTCAAACCCAGGATACAGTGCACCATAGTCAGAGTACAGAACCACTAAACCATGACAGTATATCAATGGTCAGCTTGCATGAAAAAATGTTGATAAGTCAATGCTAAGTATCTAATGGAAACCTTGCATGCATAGCATAATCCCTGTCAAGACACAAAGGTGAAGCCTGCAGTAATAATAGAACCTGATATTCAACACACATATAGTATAAATGTTAATATTTGTAATGTTCACACACATCAACAAATGTAGTGGACCTCAGACAGCAACATACTGCAAGGTCACACTGGGCATGCTCACACACTTGAAACTATGAGACAAATGTCAGGCAACAAAACACTGAAAGTCCGAACTGGGCATGCTCACACACTTGGGTCAAGTTTGAGTACAGCAGTGGGCCACACATCCCACAGTTGCAAGTGTCAACCCAGGAACCTTGCACTATTCACCAATCCACCATGTGCACACAGTGATGTGACAACAGACACAATATAAAATAGTGAAATACTGTCACAATCAAATATGTTATGCAGAAACCTAGGTTGTTCATAGGAAGTGGTAAAGCAAAGAAGAAACAAAACCTGCAGTCAGTACCATCACTGAACAATGTGCATCCTGAACATTAGCATAGGTTCAGAGGTTGACACTAGGCTATCTGCCCTAGGGTACGTAGAAGCCTAGCCACAGTGTGTTTGTTGTCTACAATCACGCTAGATCAGTAGACTGTGCCTGTCAATAGTAGGTCACACAAGATATCTCACATATGTTCATTTCATTCTGCCTCTGTCTAGCAAGGACCCATAACATATCCCAGGGCTAAACATATGATCTCCTGTCCACCTGTGAAGATGTCACCTGTAGGTGTTCAGCATGGGTCTGTGCATATGTGGTACTGTGATCACATTCCCGAGTGAGTGGAGCCTCTGTGATGGTAATATGCCCTTCCAGCATGTCCTATTAACATCATTGCTCATGTACCTGTCCCTGGAGCATGTAGCTGTAAGGGACTTTGATATCCTCACGTGGAGCCTGTCCATCAATGCTGTGATGGACATGGCATCAAAGAAAAAGCACAGACTGCATCCAAGTAGGCAGTAAGCAACTGAGGAGAGCTGGGGTCACCATAGCCAAAGTGTGCATACCATCTGTGTGAGTCCCTAGATTCACTTGGTATGTAAATCTGTGTACATTCCAGTTGCTGCAGGTGTTGGGTAAGGTACATCCAAAATGGGCCATTATATCCAAGCATGTGCCAGATAACTACAGGGTCACAATGACCACACCTGATCTGGATGTAAAACTGTATGGGATAAGGTTGCCTAAATAGTAGGTGTGTCCAACAACATTGGCAACGTGAATGTCAAAGGCAAGAGTACTAAGTATTCATGTCCCCAAATCACAAACCACACACACTGTACGTGATGTATCATCACCTATGTGGTAATGTGTGTGCACGATGTTACTACCAAAGGTGATGACTATGCATCTAAAGTAAGGTAGCTGTAGGCCATGGCTCTGGCACCAGTCAGCCATCTCTGTGAGACCCTTTCTGAGGATGCCTGTGCCAGCTGTGGAGTTGAATATGGCACACAGTTTGCAGTCATCTGCAAACATGGTCATCCATATTCCTCCTGTGTTAGCTAGTATGTATCATAAATATATACAGAACAAGAGAGGTCCCAGAACTGAGCCCTGTGGGATGCCTTGTGTAACTGGTGTATAGTCAGACATGGCACCCGCAATACTGACCATGTGTGTACTATCCATGATCCAGTTAGCAATCCAGATTGTGACATATGTGTAGATATTGAATCCGGTGATCTAATGTGTAAAGGCCAAGTGGGGTATTGTGTAGAAGTGGTGTGTGAGCTCCAGATAGGCTGTGTGGACAACCCTGTGTACGTCTATGGACCTATTAACTGTTTAAAGACATCAAACATCTGCAAGAGGCAAAATATGCCCACAACAACACCAAATTGTGTAGGATCCAGTGTCTGTAGGTTCACAATGTGTATGTGTATGTGTTCCATGATGATACACTCCATAGCATAGCAGACCAGGATAGTTAGGCATATATTGTGATAATATCCAGGGTCCCTTGTGGCACCAGCACTGTGTATCAGGTACACCGTAGCTGTACGCCATTCCATGGGTACACATCCTGTAGTAACTGTGATATTGAACAGTGACATAATGTGAGTGTGAAGTTTGTCATGAATCTCGTGCATGCCACAGTCTGGGACACTATCTGGTCCCACTGATGCTGTGTTGTCTGCTATGGAGAGGGCAGCACACACATGTTCATCTGTGATGTCAGGGAGGCTACACCCTGTTGTGATGGACATGTGCACTGCAGGGGGGATGGTGGGGAAACATTCCCACTGAACCTGTTGTCCAGGATGTTCGCAATGTCAGTGTGTTCACTGTATCATTTGTAATTATGCAGTAACTCACAGCATATCTGTGAGTTCCCACACAGGTCCCTGACATAACTAAATGAAGCCTTGTGATTGTCCACAGTGTCTGTTGCAAGTGTCCGTTAGAAGTGGGCCTTAGATGAATCAACAACTGATCATAGCTATACAATAATACTGATCAGAGATGCCTTCCAGATTGTGATTGTGCTCTATAATGTAGTAGCCTCCTCCTGTCCATGTACAGCTCAGTAATGGCCGTGGTCCAGTAGACAGGTCCCCTGCCTTTGGAGGAGTGAGTCTTGTAGTTATCTGGGATAGCATGACCCATGAATTCCAGTAGTTGTCCACAGAATGTGCTTGTAAAGTATGTAGTTGTCTGAGCCGTAATTAACACTGTCCCAGGGTCACTGAGGGATACCACCTCAGTTTGTACAAGTGTGATGTTTGCTCATGAGAAGTATGTCACTGAGATCACATAGGATGTGTGTGTATGGGATATGTATGTCTAGTGAGATGAATGTATGTTCCGACCTTAACAATTACAGGCATACCTCTGTTGTGGAACATAGAGTCCCCATGTGTGTGATGATCAGGTACCACATGTATAACCCCCTGTGTGTGTGGTGACCAGGTCTGCCCTAGCATTTGAGTGTAACGATCTTAACAACTGTTGTGCGAGGGTGTCACTGCTTGAGTAGTATACCCAGTCAATGTTTGTGTATTTGAAGTCACACAATATAATGGTGTTTGGTGAGACCTTCACATTCCCCAGTGTTTCCAGGAATAATGACTGTTGTGCCCATGTTTGGGAGTGTGGTCTGTAACAGTCTACAAACTTAAATGCAGTTTTGACCACTCTCAGTTGCACATGTACGTTCCCCAATGCTTTGTGTACTGCTACCAACCTGGAGGTGTGTGTATGAATGATGGATATGGAATCCCCCCCTATTGTTGTTGTCCAGTCCGAGTCCTGTGTCTGAAAACCATGGTAGGACATAAAACATGTTAGTGCTGCTGTGCTTTTGTGAGCCTGAACCAGGTGTTTGTTACTGCACATATATCGACAGATTCCATACTGATGTGAGTCCTGAGTGCATGCATTCTGAGGGTTAGACATCAGTTGTTGAGCACCATCACTCTCCGTTTCCTGTACCCTGTAATGTCTATGGCTGTGGTTATGTCATCTGACCCTCGCTTCAAACAGACACTATGTGTGTGTCAAGAGCCTAAGGCAGTCTGTGAAAGCCTAGGGGTGACAGCTGCATGGCGTCCATAGTGAATGTACATGGCATGTTGAGCATGTAATCCCAGGCTGACAGACACTGGATCCCCTGTGAATGACAACAATATGTTAGGCAACTGTTAAAACTGATCATGTCATCTGTATACTGTGACATAGTACTTAGTGAGGGTAAGATGCTACACAAGGTCAGGGTCATACTGTCCTGGCCTACATGATCAAAGAGCCCCTCTATGTCTCTTATCATGTAGTCCAGGGAGGAATGTCTGAGGGTCTACACACCAGAATGCTCAATGATGGAGCCATATTTGTACTTGCAGTGGACTGACAACAGTGCATGTGTCATGTGGCATATCCTGGTACCCGACACACAGCACAAAGTGACCTTCACCCTGTTCAGCCTGGTGAGTGGGATGTCAGTGTGACCGACAATTACACTCACCTAATACAGTTGTATGAGGTGTGTTGTGTAGGTCTAAGGGCAGTGACTGTGTGGCACAATGACTTTGTGAACTATGTGATGATATGTGTGTATGGTTGTGTGTTAGCAGTTGTTTGTGTGTCTGCTTTGGATGTCTCAGCTGCTTAGTACATTTAGATTCTCCAAGTATGTCATTGTGTGTCAATGTATATGGTTTTCTGTTGTCATAGGTGCATGTGTGACTGTATTTGTGGTGTGTGTGGTTACCTTCACCACCCGATAGACTGTGCCAGTCATGGCTTGGGAGAGCTCAGCCTCCTGTCTGTCTATACAGTTGCACCTCTCACAGATATCTGCGTTTGTTGGTAGGAGGACAGTGTTACCTGTGTACATAAGGAAGTTGTAACATTGAGTCAGAATTCCAATATGCACCAGCTGGACTGGAGAGTACACACAAAACCGACCTTTGGACATGCCAGGATATGATGATGACATACACTGTTGACTGATCACAAAGGATCAGTAGTGTGTCAAGTGTGTAAAAGAGTATAACAGGGTTTTAGTGTTCAGGTTTGTTGTTGCTGTGGAAAGATAATCTGCAAAGGAGTACAGACAGAAACATTACACCTCCTTTAGCTAGGTCAGAAACATCGATGTACAGTCATATATGTCCTGAGTCAGGGTCAACTGTACCTGACTGACAATGTCAACATCCTGTCAGACAGGCCCATACATACATACCCACCTCCCAGTGACAAAAGGCCCTAACATCATACCAGGAGATATCACATGTAGAATGTGTAAACTGGTCCCCACAATGCCAAATGAATCCCATCATGTGGATAAAAATGTTTCCCCATATGTGTCATAAGTGAACGACAGGACAAACAGACACTGCACCCAAACAGTCTGTTGAGCCTCACACTCTCTACAGGATCTTACACCATTGAATGTGTTACAACAACATGTGGCACACCCCACAAGTGTTGGTGCACAACACACCATGGGAACTATATTTCTATAAGCCTACGAAGTCCGAAATGCTAGTCCATGGAGTCCATCATGATTGCAGTCAGGAACAGAGATATTGTAACCCGACAAACACACAACACAAATGTCTGTGGTATGTTAATGAGCACATCATGTTCCCCAAACCTGCTCCATATCTTGCAAGGCAGCCACCCAGGACAAACATCACTGACAGGAGCAACACAGGTCCCACATAGACCTTGAATAGCCCTTTACCAACATCACAGACACATGTGGTATCCACAAAACATACAACCCGTGCATGAATATGTATTGTCATATGAAGGAATAGTAATATGTCCACAGATAGATCACACCAGGTATGAATTGTGTATTCCTGTTCAAGATGTTCACACCTGCTGACCCACAAGGTTCATTCGTGGGATTGCATAACACTACGTGCACACACATAACCATGTCCAGTCTGATGTCAGCAACCTACAAACATAGCATGTGAATAAAGACCACACAGTAAAGCATGTAGCATGTTGTGTTAATGCGTATCTCACTAGTATCATAGCATAGTTAATTAGGGGGTTGAATCCTGCAATTGTTGAGTGTGTGTATGTGTGTGAGATTGGCTTTGAGAGGAGAGGCCTTTTTGGAGACTGTGGAAACACATTAGGAGTGGTGAATACCTCTTTGCCAAGTGTGATGATGTCAGCATCCTACAAATAGAGCTTTTGAAATGAATGCACACAGTAAAGCAAATAGCGTGTCGTGTTAATGCGTATTGCACTAGTGTCATAACATAGTCAGATAGGGGTTTGAGTCCTACAAATGCCAAGTGTGTGTATGTGTATGATCTCCTTTGAGAAGAGTAGCCTTTTTGGAGACTGTGGAAACACATTTTAAAAGAGGTACATCCCTCTTTCGAAAGTCTGATGATGTCAGCATCTTACAAATATTCAAGGAGAACAGAAACCACCCAGTAATGCATATAGTGTACCCTGTTAATGCGTATCGCTCCAATAGCATAACATAGTTAGGTAGGGGCTTGAATCCTGTGAATGTGTGTGTGTTAGACTTCCTTTGAGAGAAGTGGCCTTTTTGGAGACTGTGGAAATATATTAGGAGTGGTGAATCTCTCTTTGCCAAGTGTGATGATGTCAGCATCCTACAAATAGAGCTTTGGAAAAGGATGCTCCCAGTAAAGCAAATAGCACGTTGTGTTCGTGCGTATCTTACTCATGTTATAATCTAGTTAGGTAGGGGCTTGAGTCCTGCAAACGCCAAGTGTGTGGGTATGTGTGTGATTTCTTTTGAGTGGAGTAGCCTTTTTGGAGACTCTGGAAACACATTTTAAAAGAGGTACATCCCACTTTGGAAAGTCTGATGATGTCAGCATCCTACAAATATTCAAGGAGAACAAAAACCGCTCAGTAATGCATATAGCGTGCCATATTAATTCGTATTTCTTCAGTAGTATAACATAG
Source organism: Protopterus annectens (assembly GCF_019279795.1). Classification (NCBI taxonomy): domain Eukaryota; kingdom Metazoa; phylum Chordata; order Ceratodontiformes; family Protopteridae; genus Protopterus; species Protopterus annectens. The sequence goes on along the minus strand of NC_056746.1, from coordinate 500,263,407 downwards.
CTAAGTAGGGGGTTGAATCCTGTGAATGTGTGTGTGTGAGACTGCCTTTGAGAGGAGTGGCCTTTTTTGGAGACTGTGAAAATACATTCGGAGTGGTGAATCCCTCTTTGCCAAGTGTGATGATGTCAGCATCCTACAAATAGAGCTTTGGAAAAGAATGCTCCCATTAAAGCAGATAGCACATTGTGTTAATGTGTATCTCACTAGTGTCATAACCTAGTCAGGTAGGGGTTTGAATCCTGCAAATGCTGAGTGTGTGTGTGCTACAGGTGGTCAATGCAGTGTGGGTTTGCTTTTACTACAGTATGTCATATGTTTCAAACAGTATGTGCATTGCACACATCGGGTATCTGTGTGTCAAATAGATTTGTGTACATGTGACCTCAATCAGTACATATATGTGAAGCCTGCATACTACATGAATACATTTTTAACCTTTGACAGATTGTGCCGCTGCTTCTCAGATCATAGGCCACATATGTATGTCTGCATCAAGACCGGCCAATGTAGTGACCCGTGGCCAAGGACATCCCTGCCACACACATCCATGACACATACTGTAGAGTACTGTGAGTGAGGGTAATTGCTGGGGTATATGTCAGACATGTTCATACACAACAACGACTGGCAATAATGGACAGTCATGATAGGTGTGCACCAGCCCTGTGGATATGCATGCAGGCCCCTAATGTGTTATGTGAAACACCGAGGGACCCCACAATACCTATGGATATGTGGATACCAAGGGACAGATTACATAACACGTGTCTGTCTGTACACATTGGTACCCAACATAAGTGTTCAGGGCTACCACCTATGTGGTACTGTCAGGATAGTATGTATAGCAAATGTGGATGACCATGCCATAGATGGCGTACTGCTATACAGCATGTATTGGACAACAGGTATCTGTCTGTATGATACCCTTGTGTAGGATATGCGTCCCATCCAGGGAATGCAGTGTAGGCCAATGCATGCATTACCAGATGTGGATGGACATATCCCTAGTATGTTTGCATGTACCAAAGAGGATTTTATGCCACACAGGTGTGATCCCAGGAACATGTGGCGGTCAATACCACTGGTTACTGTTATAGTATAATACTGGAAGGATCCAACTGTTACTGAGTTCCCTACAACTGTGAGTCATTTGTCAGGACATCATCTAATGATTGGTTATAGTCATGCTGTTGAGGTGGTGTATACTGCCAGACTGCAGATCATTGACAGATATAAACGGCATCACCCACAGCATAGTGCCAACCCATGTCATATACACATGTGTACCCATGTTAGTACATATCTGTAGTAGAATGCATACTGGCCATCGAAAGATACCATGAGATGTTAACAATGTGTAGAACAGGGTATGTCGCACATCCCACGTGTCCACTATGCACGTACATGCAGGCAGTGTGCACACACCTTGTTCACAGATGTACACTTGCTAATTTGTAATGCACACATCACACACGTACTGTCCACTCACTAACACATGCTGTCAACACTGTACACTTCATTCAAGTGGCACATGGGTGGACAATACATACTCAGACCTAACACTGGTGTAAAGAATGCTACAATGACTATCAGAGCTGTGATGCATAATGCCTGCTCAGATATACCTACAAGGATATCAGTACACCTTCCTGTTGGCAACTTGCTACTATTGCTACACTGCTATGATGTCACCCTGTGTATCAGAACCATGTTAGCCTATTCCTGCATCAATGTGACAGATGACAGGAGGTGGCACATGTGTCATCATATGCACAGGGTGTGTTGTAGGTTTGCCAGATCCCAACATTGACCCATCCAATCGGCATGTGTGTGTGTGTGTGTGTGTGTGTGTGTGTGTGTGTGTGTGTGTGTGTGTGTGTGTGAGGGACAACAGTACTGCATGGGCCAATGTTGATATAATGTGTGTGTGTGTGTGCATGTGTGACCCCTAGTTGAATGGTAAATGTGTGTGTCTGCATGCACACAACTCCACCATGTGGCTGCCATATACGAGCAGTTGTGGGACAGCCACACACTGTACCTGCTAGGCCGTACAGATCACTGTCTCCGGCCATGGACACCATACCAGTGCCTAGCAGGGGTGCTACGGGCAGTATCGGGTACCAACCCTGACTGGGTGCTATCATCAGAGGCAGAGGTATGATGACTGGACCCATATCCCTGCTGGGACTGGCTAGTGCCACATGCACATGGTCTAGTAGGACAGTCAATGGACAGGTCAGACCCAGCATTGCTGGGGCTGGTATTGCCACTACGAGAGCGGCTGAGATCTGTGGTCCATCCGCGATGAATGCCAGCTGATGCTGTGGCTGGCATGCGTCCACGTCGGCCTCTCATCCTACCCACATGGTCCTGGCTCATGGCTAACACATTGTGGAGGATATCTAATGTCTCTCTCCAATGGCTATCAATGACCTTGGTGTAATTCCGGATGGCACCGGCAAGGTCACGGATGCTGTCATTGATAGCAGTGTAATGGGCCCTCTGCACCCTTAGTCACTGTCGGGTGTACCGTCCCATACATGCTTATGCCTGCATTACAGCCCAGAACATACTGGAGGTTGCAATACCTCCAGGGGCACGTCTGCCAGGGGCAGTACGACCAGTGGTGCTCCCCCGAGAACCCCTGGACATCTGCCTATGTGGTACCATTCCGGTAATCCGGCTATGGCTGCTGTGAAGGGATGCACGTGCCATAGGTACCACACTCTCCTGATCAATGCCAACTGTATGCTGTCCCTCAGCTGCGGCCATTGGTGACGAGGGATGTATTGGCAGTATGAGTGTGCGCATAGATGGGGTTGACCGCTGTGTACTGTCGATTGGTGGAGCAATGACAGACTCTGTCAGACCTTCCTGTGCCACAATACATGTCTCATCATCTCCACTATTAGTGGCGGTGACATCAGGTTCCCTGCTACACTCAGCCACACCTAACACAGCACCTGTGGAAGAAAGACAGGAAACGCATTTTACAATCTGTACATGATGTTAGCACACATGCACACATGCACACATAAACACATGAACACATGAACACATGAACACATGCACACATGTACACATGAACACATGCACACATGCACAGAAATACACTGCTCACCACAGCACATACAGGCACACACACACACACACACACACACACCAGCAATCCAACACATACACAATAGTGGGTGATGGTGGGTGACAGTATCTCAAGGCAAACAGTCACCACACATGTATCAGCAGGCAGACCATGTGTTGCTCAACACCATGCAGTGCAAGTGTAGACAGCCCTTTCTAATGACATTATACATGGCTTTGATGCATGTGTGTAGTTGTGCAGTGATTGGCTACACCCTGGAACACAATGTGTACATGGACACTACATTGCTGTGCAAGTATTAGCTGCTCTGCAATGTCATGTGCACCATCACTCAATGGTATACATACCATGGCTGCATGTGTCATCTGTGTGACACATAGATTGACATGTGTGATGACAGTGTCTGTGTCCATATCACATAATAGTGGGCACAGGTGTAGCAAATGCATGCAATGTACAGACATGGGATGAGTGGTGCATGTAGACATGAAGGAATCCCAATGCAAGACATGGACATTGCACAGTGGTTATGGTGCGTGTGGGACATATTGCAGATATGTTGTTGCCAGCCATGACATGGCATGCTACATGACTGCAACATTAAACACCACAGATACCCAGTATGTGTCATGTGACCTATACATCCAATAGCATTCCAGGACATTTATGTGACTCTTTGTACAGATGGCGGCTGTTGTGCAAAATGTGTATACTAGCATATGTAAGCACACACACAACATGCTATGCATGGTGTGTATAGGTGCATATGTTTGCACACACAGAACAATGAGGTGAACAGCAAAGACTGCTATGTGTAGTACTGTGGTCACTGTAACTGGATGGGGTGTAGTACCATGTGCCATCATCATCATCATGCATCTTGTGGTCACTCACGGCTACTACTGTGTGACAGACCACTGCCTAGCATGCTATACCTGAACTGCAGTGCAGTGGATACGTTCACTATTACACAGCCACTTTGTACATGGGTGTATGAGGTGCCCAGTAGGGAGCATTGCCTAACATGACTGTGTTATGTGTTTAAGACTGTTGCACAGCCCCATTATAGGCCTCTACCCCTGAGGTACATCATGTGTGTGTGGATGACATGTGGGATACTGACGTGTGACCTTACAGTGGGTGTGTGGTTATGCCATATGTAGCATGACTTTGTGTACTGCATGTGATAAATGTCTTATGTTATGTACAGGTGTTGCAACTATGCCTATCCAATGTGCAGTACGGGGTTGCCACAACTGTGTGTCATGCTCTGTGTATTGCATGTCATTGAGGAAGCTACTGACATTACTGAGCTGTGCAACATCTCACAGCAAACATGCATGGCATGCATTATGCGTAGGTGTGTTTTGTGTACATGGCCTACACCTCACCTATGACATGCATATTTCATTACCAACATTGCAGGTATAACACACTCACCAGCATGGATCGGCTGCCCTACTGTCACACCAGAGGGACCTACGAGAATATGAGAGGGTTCATCAGTGGCCCCAACTGTGGCATTGCTACAGAGGGTATGCTAAACTGCAGTACAACAACAGTCAACAGTCACAGGTGTAGGGATATTATACAAACTATCCGTATTGCATAACAGTAGGCAGCGGAACTGCTAAACACACAGTACACATCTCACGTACACATAATCTAACAATACAGTTAACTGTAGTCTACAGATAGGGCGTATTACCTGCTTGCTCCAGGTAGATGTGCTGGGTGGCTCCGGCCTCCATTACAACACATGTCAGAGGTTGCCATAGCTGTTGTCCAGGAGCCACCATGCTTAGGAGCAGCTCCTCCACTCTGGTAAGGGGGGATGTATGGCCACCCCACCACCTGTGGCAAGCTGCTGTCTTTGGATATCAGACACGCGCCGCTGGACTTGTCTAATTAAATCACTGCAGTGATGGGGTACCTGCTCATATGTCCGGTTATGCATGCCTATGTCATTTACCCGACTAACAAGCTCCTGCCACAGTGCAGTCCGCTCCTGCTGGTGCTGGCTGGTTCTGCAGAACAGCATGGTGTACTGCTGCAAAAGGCTGTTGACTATCACCTCTTCCTCTTCTGCAGTGTAAGCTGGATTACGCTGGTGGGCCATCTGGCTGAAAAAGATATGAACAATATGTGTGAGAGTGTCCTGTGGCACACTTTACACCTTTACCCACAGATATCACTTTACTGACATATATACCATCCTATTGTCTGTCAGTGGTTACACACGTTCAATAACACTTATTGGTTGACATATATCAACATGACATATATCAACACTACCATAGCTGGCCTTAGGCATAGGCCTACTGGGCGGCCACCTAGGGCACCGCTCTAGTAGGGGTGCCTTTCCACTATTTATGTGGACACAAAGATGGGGGCACCAGGAAGTGTGGTGGGGCCACCGTGGGGCCCTTTTGCCTAGGGCACCAGTTGACCTAAGGCCACTCCAGCACACTGCATGCTGTCTTTTAGGCCACACACTACAACCTACATGGATATATGCACATATCAACATTCACTGACAGATAGCTGTCCACCCTTCACTAACAGTTGCAGTATGTCCCTTGCCCTATGCACATGTGCAAATGCAGATAGATACATACTGCTGCCATACATGGATGATTTGCAGTGTGTAGAGTACTCTTCGGGAACATCTACAACATGCCAACACATACATTTGAGTTACATACCTTGCCTTTGTATTTACCTGCTCTGTGTGTTACGGTTTTGTATCTTTTTTTTTTTTGCTGGTTTGATTTGGGTATTTGCCCTCTATTTCACCTTTGGTCTTTTTTTTTTTTGGTTGCTGTTTTGATTTGGGTATTTGCCCTCTATTTCACCTTCGGTCTTTTTTTTTTTTTGCTGGTTTGATTCGGGTTTTTGCCCTCTATTTCAGCTGCGGTCTCTGTTTCTCTCTCTCTCTCTCTCTCTCTCTCACTCTCTGTCTCACGACACTTGCAATGATATAATTGCATGTGTGGACTTCAGGTACAGCCTGCTTTTCTAGGTATCTGCACTTGTGCATGAGACAGCCTCGCACCAATTGCTGCCCACCATTCAGTAATTGCATGCAGCCTGCTGTTTGGTGATTGCATTACTCACTGTGATTGCAGCCCACTGCTATAAAATGCTATGTTAGGTAGGCGTAGCCCTTTCAGATTTCAAAGGTGGGGCCCATTCTTGTTTGCTCTGGACACAGTTTTGTCAGTCTGAAGGTTGGTATGTGTCTCTTATCTGATGCTAGGGTTGTAGCCAGTTATGTGCATGTTGTACTCATACCTGCATGTTGCTGCTTCCAGTACACACATCTCAGTGTAGGCATGTACGCACCCCTCCAAATGATAACACAGGATACATGGGAGTATGTACTTTTTTCTCACTTACACAATTAACTGCCATACAAATGTGGTTATTGCACTGTATTCCTGTGGCCAGTGTTTATCCTGGTCTGATACTGTGTGGTGTTTGTAAGGTGCTACTGTAATATTATTCCCTGCTAGGATGGCTGGTTCTCCTTTCACAGTCATGTCATGCAATTCCACAACCACTGCTGGTAAAGACCCACAGAAAAGGGTTTGTGTTATACCATTCCTAATTTCCATTTACATTCCCTTGTTGTAATGCATGATATATTTATTTCAGAACCAAGTTATGTGTATATCTGCTGTGGCTTAGTGGTGATTCATGCAGTCTATTGTGTCAATGGTCTGGGGTTCGAGACTGGCAGAGGTTTTTTTATTTTGCTGCTCAGCAGAACAAGGGCCCTGCCATAGAGTGACTAAGGCACTTTTAAGCAGTAGTAAGTGGGTTTGTGTGGGTTTGCGCGATGCTTAGCTACACTTAGCTAAGCGCACACATGCGCCCACTCGCTTAATCCTGCTTACTACTGCTTAAAAGTGCTTACTCCCGCTAACCCCCGCACTAATTTCTTTGAAAGAAAAGAAAATGGGGAGATAGGAAAGTGGTGAAAAAGGGGGCACAGAGAGGGAAAGACAGTAGGAAAACAAGCTCAGTATGTGCAGGATGGGTGTAGGGAAGGTCCATAGCTGCCCATTTCTTTGCCAGCAACAGCTGTGTATATGTTGAAAATTTGGAGTGAACTTTGAAACCTTCCACCCCTGAGAGAGGGGTGAAGACAACATAGTTTGTTGTACTGTGAATTAGAATTATCAGTGTACATGTCCAATGGACATGTGTGTGAAATGGGAAGCTATGTATGGGGTGTAATTTTTTTCTGGTACAGATTGCCCCCTTTTTTTTTTTTTTTTTTTTCAGGGGAGAGTGGTAAGTGAGGTAGAGGAAGTAGGTATATTTGGGGATGTAGGTTGGGTAGGTAAACAGACAAGACAAACAAGATGCATACGGGGCGGATTATGACACATGTGGTGGATAAACACAATTGATGGGGACAGATGTTTGGAAATCGCAAGCCCATGAGCCCACAGATGGTAACAGTGGGACTGATATCCCCACCCATGGGCAGTCACCACTGGACCTTCACAGACCCGAGGGTCGCTGTGCTGGGGGCTGTGTAGGAGGAGCAGGTTCACCCGTGAGTCACCCCACTCTCACCTCGAGCTGGTGTAGGGGTTCAGTGACTAAACGCTGGATCTCCCTATGCACCACAACCCAGACCCTTCGGAGGATGACAGGAAGCCCTTCTCCACCCACTCTTGCAGGGGGAGTGAGCCCCACCCCCTGCAGTGCTTCCACCTGAAGGTGGCACAGGACCTACGGAGGAGGGTGGCCCGGGCTGGGCACCAGACCTGCTGGTGCCAGGTGCAACTGCCAGCTGAGGTGGGACAGGTGGGTCCACTGGGACCGGCCTTCCCATACATTCTGTGATTAGTTGTTTTTAATTACAACATAGACAACAGCATTCCAAGTTAGTTGTAACAGTATGCAGTAATATTCCCATTAACCCAACACACCAAGGTTACAACAGTTGAACAGCAAGCATAACACATGCATGTTTTGAATTACAGTAGACATTCCAACAGCATGCAGGGATGATTGGTGGCAACAAGCCACCAAGATTGTGGTGTTTTAACAGGGGACATGCATCAAAGTAGGTGCAGATTTTTTATAACAATAGGACATATGTCCCAACAAATGTTATGAGATTACACATACCCATTGAGGTGTGGAATTGCATTGTTTATGCACATGGAGTAGGGTGTAAAAAGAAACCTCCATTAACATCTTATTAGTACTTTAACTGTGCACTACATTCCTATTGACTGCAGGAGTATATCCTCTACATGTATTCTTACACTAAACAACATGCATTTGATTGCGTTATGGGTTTTGCTACTTCATGATATACCTGGCCTATATCTGACATGGTAACTGTCCAGGATGCAGATGTCACTGCTACATACTTGTATTAAATTGACTTGTTTATGTATGTGCAGATCTGGATGTGTTCACATGGCTTTTTCACTTGTTTTCTACACAACCCTACTTTTCAGGTAACACACTTAAGTTTCTGGGGAACACCTTGACAGGCTACTCGTGTGCCAGATTTACCTATGCATATCAGCCATTTCACAACTGTTTAGGACTGTTGCATACTTCACAGCTACTGGCACTTCCTTCATCCACTTTATATGGGACTGCACTACTGGGGGTTGTCAGCACTTACTACAACAGAGTAACATTTCTTCACTGCAAGGGTTCAACAACAATTTCTGAGTAACTGGCACATACACACTGCAATTATTATACCTTTCTTATTTACATTAAAACTCTTTTCTACAGGTTCTCTCCTGTATTTGACATTACACTGCATACAGTAGACCTATTCAGGAAATGTTATACCTTTATTCATAGGTTCGTAGGTTCATAGGTTGATACTAGGCTATCTGCCCTAGGGCATTTATAAGCCTAGCCAGAGTGTGTTTGGCTTTCGCCATTTTTGCCACCCTTTTAGATTAGTTGACTGTGCCTCTGTATAGTAGGTCACAAAAGATAGCCATTTTGAGGTTAGTTTACTGTGCCTCTGTTTAGTAGGGACACAGAAGAGATCCCAGGGGTAAACCTATGATCTCCCATCCACTCATCAAGATTTCTCTTGAAGAGGGTCATTGAGGGACTCTGCCTAATATGGACTGGGATTTTGTTCCAGAGTGAGGGGAGCCTCTGGGATATGAATCTGTCCCTCCAGCATGTCCTATTTATTTCTGTGCTGAGGTTTAAGTCCCTGGAGCATATAGCTCTAAGGGATTTGGATTTCCTGAGGTGGAGCATGTCCATTAATTCTGGGTTGGACATGGCTTTATACGTCAGGCACAGATCACCTCTGAGTAGGTGGTAAATAACTGAGTAGAGCTGGAGTTTCTTTAGCCTAACTGCTTAGGGCATCTGTTTGAGTCCCTTGATCCTCTTGGTGAGGTACTTTTGGGGTCTTTCCAGTTGCTGCAGGTGTCGGGTAAGGTACATCCGAAATTGGGCATTCTATTCAATTATGGGCCTGATGAGTGATGAGTAGAGGGGCACAATGACTTCTCTTGATCTAGATGTGAACCCTTTCGTGATAAGGTTTCTAACATGTCTAAAATGACATAATTAAAAGGGTGTGTATGCTGCTATTGTTACTAAATGCATCTAAGTGAGTGAGCACTAGGAAAGGAAAGTATTTAAGAGGAAGTTTCACTGGCAAACAATTAGGATTTGAAAAAGGTATTATACCGAAAGCACTGGTTTATGAGCCAGTGTGTTTATTTTGTTTTATCTTATCATCATATATTCTATTAAAGTTTTCAAGTTTCAAGTGTTTTAAGTGGAATTGGTGGCAGAACCATTTGTTTTTGGAATCCCCTGAGCAAAGCCAAACGTGTAGAAACTCTGAGCTACCAATCTCCATTGTGAGGGTCTCTGCTACCTGTCCTGCATGGATTTTTTTTTCTACTAGTGATAGAGTATGGACCAGTTTCAACCATCAAGAATTTATAGGAAAAAGGCATGTGTCTGCAGAAACCTTTACCAATGATTGCAAGAGTGAAGAGAGTGCCAAAAAAGAACCAACAAGCTCCTGTAATGTGTGTTTATGTAGTTAACAGTGACATCATGGCATGTGTCATCATGGGCATCAAAAGATACAGATTGCTGATTGGTGGAAAGGATAAAACCAACAACAGGGCCCTTGATGTTAGAGTCTGGAATCACAGTAGCTCTTTCCATTATTTAAATGTGAATCTACTTTAGTTGTATGACTAACATGTTTACCTGTACTGTTTAAGTACCACTCACATTTAGTATGTGGAAATCTAAGCCAACTAACTGCTGTGAACATAAAGATAGCAAATTATTATTGTGTAGTTTTTATTTTTTGTAGTTGTGTATAGTGTCAGCATCCTGTTAGAATCCCTCCAATGAAAAACTGAAAGTCAACACCTGCCTGTACTTTTTGAAATGCATGAACCACGGCAATTAAATATTCACTATACATCCCACAAGCCTTTTCTTCTTACTTTTCCCCCGGGCCATTATCTTTGAATGATGTGCTTATGTGTATTTTTTTTATTAAGTAAATCTCTGTAGAAGTTATGTATTAAAACATTGTTTTTTTCTGCTAGTAGAAAAGAATATTTAAAGATGCTTGCTTTTAAATCCACCAGGAATCTGCAGTGTAAAGTTATAGTCATATCTGGGTCATTGGTACGGCAGCAGTTGTGGGCTTCACAATTGCAACCTAATGTAGATCTAGAAACACCCTTTAACACACAATATTGTCATCAATATAATTAATAAAATGATCACACGGATGTTATGAGTTAAATGCTGGTACCTTCAAAGTGTAATTTTGAAAATAAGTTATACATTCAAATATGTTATTATAACAGCTCCTGTAGGTCATTCATGTAGTACAGCATTTATAATAGCCAGGGTCAAAATGGCATGGCTTATCTGGCTTCAGAAATATTTTCCTGTTAATCTTAACTGAAATGTATATGATAAGGGCGATCCTATATAATCCAGGATCTCAACAGAAGTGTACATAATAAAATTAAGTCCATTATTAAAATAATTCTTCTATTGTTTGAACAGTTTCAGGGACACTTTTTTATCCCAAAATATGAATAAAAAACAGCCCTTAGTTGTTATGTGCACGTCAGTAAAAAAGATAAGTTGACAGGCATTCACATTTACCAGGCATGACATTAATCAGGATGTAGAAATCTATCACCTCATTAGATAAGATATTGACCACCTGGTGACAAATAACATATAAATGATGCTTAGTCAGTAAAAGAGCATCCAGAAACCTTATGGCAAATCAAGTACTGCAACAGGTAAAGTCTGTTTAATTTCACTTTAAAATGAATCTGTGTAATACTTCCCAACGTGCTTCTTATTTTCCTGTATTGCAGGTATCTAGAAGGGACAAAACCTACACAACATGGCAAACGTTTTCAGTGGCTTGTGGTTTTTGACTTTGTTCACTATTTTTGCTGAAGGAGATGAAGGACTCTCTACATAAGGTAAGTGCTTATTACATTGTACAAATCCATTTACAGCCTCACCCATACCTTATGGAAGCAACACTAGTCAACTGTGAATTCATAGTGTTTGACATTTTACTAGATTTCAGGGCATGAAAGTATAATCCACATGGTATTTAATCACATAACAAGCTTCAAACTTAATAGGCACATGCACTGCCTCGATATACTTGTATTGGCTGTGTGTGAGTGTGTATCTTGCTTATTTGTGCATCGCTCTTGTAGCAGTGTGTGTGTGTGTGTGTGTGCGTGTGTGTGTTTGCATGCGTGTGTATGTGTATGTATGTGTGTGTGTGTGTGTGTGTGTGCGTGTGTGTGTGTGTGTGTGTGTGTGTGTGTGTGCATGCGCGCGTGTGTGTGTGTATGTGTGTGTGTGTGTGTGTGTGTGTGTGTGTGTGTGTGTGTGCATGCGTGTGCACACGCGTGCGCGCGTGTGTGTGTGTGTGTGTGTTTGCATGCGTGTGTATGTGTATGTATGTGTGTGTGTGTGTGTGTGTGTGTGTGTGTGTGTGTGCATGCGTGTGCGCGTGCGTGTGTGTGTGTGTGTGCGTGTGTGTGTTTGCATGCGTGTGTATGTGTATGTATGTGTGTGTGTGTGTGTGTGTGTGTGTGTGTGCATGCATGTGCGCGTGTGTGTGCATGCGTGTGCGCGTGCGCGTGTGTGTGCGTGTGTGTGTTTGCATGCGTGTGTATGTGTGTGTGTGTGTGTGTGTGTGTGTGTGTGTGTGTGTGTGTGTGTGTGTGTGTGTGTGTGCATGTTTTGGTAAGTGTAAGGTTGCAAATAGGTGATATACTGCAGGCCAAACTTTGATTCTCACACTTCCTCTATATTCTGAGATTCTAAACAGCTATCAGTCTGAACAAAACTGCTCTGTCAGGCAATCAGGTCTATTGGACCATATATGGTTAACTGAAACTGACAAAATAAAAATAAAAATACTAGTTATGATCAGAGACTCAGTCGTAATTCTTTGTAGAGCTTTTATCTGCTCCATGTGCTACTAATTACAGAAAAAAATGCTAAGTATTTTGCCGGCTTTCAAAATTGAAAAGCAGTCAGAAAGACAGTGTAACACAGTCTCTTGTGTTTACACTCACCTTCCATGCCTCTCAGCTGTCCAGATTTTTACAGAAGGTCCAGATTTATGCCTCATATTCTAATATCGGAGCAAAATCAGATTGCTCCATGCACTACAAAAATGTTATATACACATATGTTTGTTTTATTTTAATTAAGAGCTGTCTGAATTAAACTACAGAACTGTATAATGACATGAAACATTAACTGAATGCCATAGTAACTTCTTTGACAACACAGAACAGAAGGAGTATCTCTGACCATTGAGTTTCTTTAGTCTCTGTGAAATGTCAGCATTGACAAACCGTGTTATTACATATTCAGCTTCTGTCATTGTGACATACTAACAGTCGTGCACACATGGATACTGCAGACATTCACTACATATATTATGACAAAAGCACATTATTAAGGTTTGCTACCATTTAACGTGACATATATTAAAATAAAACGTGTGTGTTTGCGCCTGAGATGCCTTATTAACAATACAGTTCACTTATTCATTCATTATTTAATAAAATGTATATTTTCACATCAGCTTTTGACTAAGGTTGCCCGAATTTTTCATTTTCCACTTGAAAACTATGTGTGTGTGTGTGTGTGTGTGTGTGTGTGTGTGTGTGTGTGTGTGTGTGTGCGTGTGTGTGTGTGTGTGTGTGTGTGTGTGTGTGTGTGTGTGTCTCTGTAGATAACATACATGGCAACCCACTCACTTGAAAACAGTGCAGTTAATTTATTTTATTTTATAACTCGTTCAACTTTTCAACAAAGGCATTTTGTACCAATGATTAAGGTGCAGTACATAAGACCTGAACAATTTTAGGTTAATAAAATTAATTTAAAAATTGCCAGCATTAGACAGACTTGCCTTTATGATACCATACAATGGATACAATTATCATTGCACTGAGCATTAAAAGTATGTCAGACATCTTTTAAGTATATATTTCACATACATACTTTCTAAGGTTTTATTTAGTTAAGTGGATAAACCCACTAGAGCAAGTGTTTATTTTAGGAATGAGCAGGGTCAGAGTCTGGTAACATGGCATGCCAAGATTTGTATGTGATGGGATAAAACCTAAAACTATGATAACCAAAGTAAGACCATAACCCTCTAAACTAGACAGAGAGATCAGCTAATGTGCTACTTTAAAACATGCAATATCACGCACCACTAGATGGAAAGACCAGCTAATGTGTTTCTTTAAAACATGCAATATCATGTACCACTAGTCCAAGAGATAATGTGTTCCTTTAAAACATACAAAATCATACACCACTAGACTGAGAGACCAACTAATGTGTTCTTTTAAAACATGCACTATCATGCACCCTTAGACTGATAGACCAGCTAAGGTGTTACTTTAAAACATGCAATATCATGCACCAGTAGTCCAAGAGACAAGCTAATGTGTTACTTTAAAACATGCAAATTCATGCACCACTAGACCAAGAAATCAGCTAATGTGTTCCTTTAAAACATTCAGTCAGGCACACTGGTTACCAGGAAAGTCCAAAAATCCACAAACTACCAAGGTAAAAAGCAAGTTCTTTAATGTTCCAATACACTACACCGATTTAGCACTTTCATTCAATAAGGGAACTTCATCAGAATAACCCAGCACTAATTGATTAACAATTAAATAGTCAAACCACTTAACATAACAATGCTCCATTGGTCAATACTAACTTAACAAGGTACAACAGTGAATGTAACAGGAAAGAATGCAGCAATGAAAAAATACAGCAGTGAAAATGTTGCTATAATGTGGTTAAGCTGACAATATAAAAATGCACACATAAAAATGCATATATAAAAAAGCTTCAATAACCATAGAAAATGTAAACATCCCATAGCATAGCCTTATTTTAAGGCTCTTTACTTTAAGGCTGGTAGGATGGAATAGTGATCATTCAACCCAGGGGCTGAGCAGACATGAAACTTTAGTTGCCACGTTAACTCACAATACGTTTCCCCCCTCTCTTGAAACATTTTACCTGCGCCAACATCCAAAATTTAAAAGAATAGTCCTCACATAACAAAGTATGTTTAAATAATGCATTGGTTCCTCTTTCCTGGTGACCAGTGTGCCTGACTGAGTGTTTTATTTCAGTTATTTGTGCTTTGTACACTCAGTTACTTTCCACCTTCTTTGTTTCTTCCTTTAAAACATGCAAAATCATGCACCACTAGAATGAGAGGCAAGCTAATCTGTTCTTTTAAAAATGCAAAATTATGCACCACTAGACCAAGAGACCAGGTAATGAGTTACTTTAAGACATAAAACTATACCAAGAACAGTCTCAGCTGAAGAAAAACGAAAAGATGAAACAACTGTTCACAGTGACTGCAGGAAATATGCACAGGCACTAGCTTAATGAATTAAAATTCCACTTTAATATATTCATAAAATACACGTAAGGTTGAGCGCTTTCATCTGCACATAGGTAGAGTTCATCAGAACAATCTTACTATTACTAATACATATTATATAACCCCATACGTCCAATCCATTAGCACCGCTAGTTAACACTTAGTTGAGTGAGTATTCATTTAAAGTGCCCTGTGCTTACATCTAATGAGCCTTTATAGCTTAGTGTGATTTAGAATGATAATATATATTTAAAATTCATAAATTGCTAAAATCTAGTTAAAACATGTATTTTATAATAATATGAGCAATACTTGACCACAAATCAATAATTCAAATTCATAATACTATTCTATGAAAATAAGAACACATATATATATGTAAAAATTATATACACATGAAAAAAATATGTATATCTAAAAATATATGAAAATAAAAAACATCTGTATGTATGCTAATACTAATACTTTAAATATGATTTTCCAATATGGGTTTAATCTAAATATTTTCATTTAAACCTGGGTAGATAGAGGCATTCAATTTAATCTTCCACTTAACCTCTCTTTCTCCTAATTTTTTCTTTATACTACCTCCTCTCGAATTGTGGTGTATTATTTCCAATATTCCAAAAAGAAAATTGTCACAACTATCACTACCCTTTAAATGTTTCCATAAGGCATTCTTCTCATCTCTCCTTCTTATACAATAATTGTGATCATAAATCCTGCTTCTAAGACACCTGTCTGTTTTTCCTACATAGAAACAGGAACATTTCGTACATTTAGCTAAATACACTATATGAGAGGTTCTACAATTGCCTTTTTGAAAAACTATTTCAGTTTTATTTATATCTTCCAAAACTATCTTGTTAACGTTAATAATATAATTACACTGGTTACAATTCACACATTTATTCGTACCCATCTGTTTAATCTTATTATGTGTGTTCTTTATCTTATTCTCAAATTCACTTTTCAAATTAAACCCATTCCAAAATATAAATAAAGGTTGTGTTCCCACAATATTGTGTATCCTACTGTCAGTCCTCATAATATTCCAGTTTTTCTCCACTATTTTCTTTATGTCCTGAATAAAAGGTGCATACTGGAATACACATGCCTCAGTATATTTATTACATATCTTACTACCATTATTCTCCATTTCCCTGGAGTCATTATTAATGCTAGATCCTAAAATTGGGTTGTACCTAATGTCCCGATTATTAATAACATATTGCTTTAACTCACTAATCATACTCAAGGGGTACCCCCTAGATCTAAACAAGTTACCAATGAAATTTAATTCAGTTAACAAATCTGAATAATCAGATGTCATCCTCGCTGCTCTTATATATTGTCCTTTTATAATACTTCTTTTTTGGGAGTAAGGATGGCAACTATTATATTGTAAATAAGAGTTGCTAAACGTACTTTTTCTATATATTTTAGATTTGAACTTTCCATTCTCCACACTAATATACGTGTCGAGGTATGATGTCAATTCAGATTCTGTACTGAACGTAAAACTCAAGACTTTGTTTCTAGTATTCAAATATTTCATAAATTCACATAATTTAGTCTCTCCACCCTTCCAAATAATAAATATGTCATCCAAAAATCGCGTGTAAAGATTAATATAATTATTCCATTCAGTCTCCAATATGTGTTCAGTTTCCCAATCCAACAATAATAAATTTGCAAATATGGGAGCACAAGCTGCTCCCATAGCTACACCTTTACTTTGTCTATAGTATTCCCCCTCAAACAGCACATAGTTGTGCATTAACACTACTTCCATAAATTCTATAAGTAGGGATTTTTTGTCCATCCTAAAGTGCTATATTTGTCTATACTGTTAATGAATCTTCTCATTCCTTCTTCCTGGGGAATGCTAGAAAACAGATCCACTACATGAATAGTGACTAAACAAATACCAAGCGTAATCAGTCCCGGTGTAAGTCTTCTTAAAAAGTCCCAGGAATCAACCAGCAAATGTGTTGTAACTTTGTATATGGGTTTTAACCATTTATCTATGACTGATCCAAAAGGAAAAGTTTTGGACTTGTTTCCAGATATAATAGGACGGAAGGGGGATCCATGACATTTTATATTATTAACGTTAACAGATAGTTTTGGAAGATATAAATAAAACTGAAATAGTTTTTCAAAAAGACAATTGTAGAACCTCTCATATAGTGTATTTAGCTAAATGTACGAAATGTTCCTGTTTCTATGTAGGAAAAACAGACAGGTGTCTTAGAAACAGGATTTATGATCACAATTATTATATAAGAAGGAGAGATGAGAAGAATGCCTTATGGAAACATTTAAAGGGTAGTGATAGTTGTGACAATTTTCTTTTTGGAATATTGGAAATAATACACCACAGTCCGAGAGGAGGTAGTATAAAGAAAAAATTAGGAGAAAGAGAGGTTAAGTGGCAGATTAAATTGAATGCTTCTATCTACCCAGGTTTAAATGAAAATATTTCGATTAAACCCATATTGGAAAATCATATTTAAAGTATTAGTATTAGCATACATACAGATGTTTTTATTTTCATATATTTTTAGATATACATATTTTTTTAATGTGTATATAATTTTTACATACATATATGTGTTCTTATTGTCATAGAATACTATTATGAATTTGAATTATTGATTTGTGGTCAAGTATTGCTCATATTATTATAAAATACATGTTTTAACTAGATTTTAGCAATTTATGAATTTTAAATGTATATTATCATTCTAAATCACATTAAGCTATAAAGGCTCGTCAGTTGTAAGCACAGGGCACTTTAAATGAATACTCATGCAACTAAGTGTTAACTAGCGGTGCTAATGGATTGGACGTATGGGGTTATAGAATATGTTTTAGTAATAGTAAGATTGTTCTGATGAAGTCTACCTAGGTGTAGATGAAAGCGCTCAACCTTACGTGTATTTTATGAATATATTAAAGTGGAATTTTAATTCATTAAGCTAGTGCCTGTGCATATTTCCTGCAGTCACTGTGAACAGTTGTTTCATCTTTACTTTAAGACATGTAATATCATGCACCACTAGTCCGAGAGACCAGCTAATGTGTTCCTTTAAAATATGCAATATCATGCACCACTAGACCGAGAGACCAGCTAATGAGTTACTTTAAAACATGCAAAATCATGCACCACTAGACTGAGAGTCCAGCTAATGTGTTACTTTAAAACATGCAATATCATGCACCACTAGAATGAGAGACCAGCTAATGTGTTCCTTTAAAACATGCAATATCATGCACCACTAGACTGAGAGACCAGCTAATGTGTTACTTTAAAACATGCAATATCATGCACCACTAGAATGAGAGACCAGCTTATGTGTTCCTCTAAATCATGCAAAATCATGCACCACTAGACTGAGAGACCAGCTAACATGTTACTTTAAAATATGTTATATCATGCACCCTTAGACTGAGAGACCAGCTACTGTGTTACTTTAAAACATGCAATATTATGCACCACTAGTTTGAGAGACCAGCTAATGTGTTCCTTTAAAACATGGAAAATCATGCACTACTAGACCGAGAGACCAGCTAATGTGTTCCTTTAAAACATGCAATATCATGCACCACTAGTCTGAGAGACCAGCTAATGTGTCACTTTAAAACATGGAAAATCATGCACCACTGGACCGAGAGATCAGCTAATGTGTTCCTTTAAAACATGCAATATCATGCACCACTAGTCCGAGAGATCAGCTAATGTATTCCTTTAAAACATGCAATATCATGCACCAACTCTTCAAAGCAGTAAAATAGTTGAAGAGAATGGAAAACATCCCCTTTGACACAAATGAAAATAAAAAGCACATAATGCACATGCCTGAAAATTATTCTTACTCTGAGATCTCAGGGAAGAACAACTGTTTGTGGGTAAGTACATTCAGACATAATACTGATCCTTACAATTATTTAGTCTGATCACATGTGCCATCACTGTAGAGTACTTAAAGCATTTTAGTCATTACACAGAGATATTTGCCAGTCTTGTGCATGTCCATTTGGGTGAAAGCGTACCAGTAAGCATTGTTTGGGAAGCATATCATATCTCTCAACTGTCCAGAATTTCTGAATGTCCAGATGTTTGTGTCATATGTTTGGTCTAGTCTTCAAAAAATGGGTGGTTTTCTGGCAAAAGACTGAAGTCACTACATAAGGACAGATATCTGAGATTCTGATGTCATATCTTTCAAAAATGCATGTTAATGCAAAAGCTGTTATTCTATGAACTTTTCACAACAACCTCAAACAAGGAAGATGACTGTGTAAATGAGGTCAATGAAAAATGAAATGAAAAAGTTAACAAGCATACAAAAAGAACCAGACCTCGAACACCACCAAAATTTATTCACAAAATTTAAAGTTAGCAAAGCTTTCAGGACACTTCCCTTTCTAAATGTTAAAAACACAAATATGCTGCAGCAAGTCTTAAACCAATGTTAATGCTTAAACAGACAAAATTATAATGAATATATTTTTATGTAAAACATTCTTTGTATTAAATTCCTTCATTAATATCTTTTTTTAATTATTTATAAATATTATCTAACGACTTTTTAAATATGTATGTAAAATACAATGCTGTGTCTTAAACAAATTTATTATAATGAAGTAAGATGGTTACAATGACTTGGATTGGTCTCCTGTGTCATGTGATTAATATTTAATGGATGATTTTAATTGTGTTTTTAGCACAGAGGAAGGGAAGTATCCCAAAAACTTTGCTTGCTTTAACTTTTGTCAATAATTTTTTGGATTTTGAGATCCAGTTCTTTTTGTTTGATTATTCTATCAACTTTCTAAGATTATAAGAACAATATTTAAAATCTGTCCCTGATTTTAGGTTTTATTTTTGGCTTTAGCTAGTTTTACTCTACTCTGTTTAATACCTGACCAGTGCAGAATTATATGCATTTTCATTGGTTGAGCATCTGATTTTAATGGTCAGGACCAAGGACAAAGGACTGAGTAAGTAACCTAGATTTTTGGAATTCCAGGCTGTTGCTGCTGAAGGAAAAGACAAAAATGTCTGATTTGTATAATGAACATCATTTTTGTAATCTATCTAAATTACAAAATTAAACTTACAACATCCGCCTGTTAAAATTATTAGTTTAATTACATAACTACTAGATTAAAATATACATAATTCTAGATACAGTTATCTTCTCTGCAAAATTGCTTGCCCTTCTTTAATTTAATATGTGTAAACTGGAACATGGTGTACCTTTTTAACTTTGTACCTGCAAAACACTGTTTCCCTCTAAGCAAATTTACAGACACTGGCTTACCTGTGATACACCTATCTGCACTGATCTAGAGAGGGGCCTAAATAAATAAATATTAGTCCTATTGCGCAATGAAGCAATATTTTTTAGGAAATAAGGTGATAAGGATGAATTAATGAGGAAGGATTATTGGCATAGGAAGGGAAGAAACCAGGATACAGAAGTTTATGCAGAAGGGAGATCGCTGCTAGAAAGAGCCTTCATTCCTGGGTAACCAACCACTTTTCTTTAGAGTGACACAGTGGTGTATCTTTTTCCTGTATATTAAAACAAACTAATATATTTCACATAGGTGGGCTCACAAAGTCTTATAGTCAGAGATTGTAAAGGGCAGTTCATACCCAAGTGTAACATTCAATAACATTTGCTACTTCCTGTCTAAGGTTCATGAGACAGGAGCATAGTGGAAAGGAACAGCTGGGCTTTACAAGTGCAGTCAAATAGGAAGAATCAAGAAGTTTCTATTTACTCCTATTTTCGTTTAATTTTTAAAGTCTGCAGAACTGCTTGTCTATGAAATTTGCTCCTTAAATGAAGGTTACACAATCTCAGGTTTAATATATATATAGTTAGGCGTGAGGAGGTCTAGAGGGGCTGTCCCCTGCAAAAAATCTTTTTGTGTGTGCGGTTCTTTTAAAGTCAGTGTTCTACATTGTGATCTTATCAGATTTATTGTTTCTCCAGAATGTTTCTTAGTTCATGTACTTAATACATATCCTTTGAAAGCAACACGGAAAAGTGAAAAGAAAGATCAGTTTCACGAGAAGACTGTTCCTTACTTTTAAATGATTGACCATGCAGATATTTAGAGAAGTGTTGGTAGGAAGGATGTTATCCAGTTTATAATGGTACTAGGGTTGAAAACAAAGTATCAGTAATACACATTCCAGCCTTTGAGATTGGAATGTGTAGGAATGTCATAACTTCACAGATCTTTAGGGACAGATTCCAAGATGAAAGTTGGAATTACTCTTATTTCTGAATAGGAGGTGAGGTATTTGAGCTACAATATAAAATTTACTTAGTAACAGGGTTGTAAAAATAACACTGCATGGGGGTCCACTCTCCTTACATCTCTGGGTTGTAAGGATGCCAGAACTTTTTAATGCTTTTGACGTTCCCTTTGTAGTCTATTTAATAGCTGTCAGTAAGGGATTCTGGGTAAGGATAATGCTTCCAGCATTTATCACCATTGTAAACAGGAAATGCTGCATATCATTTGTTTTCTAAAAAATTCAAATAAAAAACAAAACAAAATACTAATGCACGTTTACAAACATGGTTTGCCCAAAGGCATAGTAAATTTAACTGATCACTGTCTAGCTTGTTTAACTTTCGCTTTCCCATTATTAGATTTTTGAATCAAATATTTTAATTTCAGTCTAACCAGGGTAGGGAGGTAGGGAGCCCACACTTTGGAAAGCTGGCAAGTAATTCTCACTCTGTAATCGCTCAGTTTATGACCAATTCTGAGATTTCCATGGTTTTCAGTTTAGTTTCCTTTAAGAGATCTATATCTAGATCTAAACTGTTAGGAAGACAAACTCTTTAAATATATTGATGGTGGTTCAAAACCCCCATAAGACTTATATTTTTTAAAAAATATTTATTTTTATGACGCATACAGACCAAAAGGCAAGGCCAAATGTAAATAAACAGATGGGTAGGTAAATAGAACGATAGACAGATGCAGGTAGATAGAGAGATATACAGACAAGTAGAGAGACAAGCAATGAAAAGAAAGAAAGAAAGAAAGAAGTACACATAAAACAAAATAAGTTATCACATGATGGGTACTCAGTCTGCTGATGATGTGGTCAAAAGGCAGACATGATGTAGCAGAAGTGTGTAGGATCCTCATCCAATGGAATAAGATAGGTTTTTGCTGCATTTGCAATTCACAGGGTGGTACCCATGGATGGACTAAATTATTGACAATTCAAAAAAAAAAGAAAACAGAAGGACAGGAGAAGATTAAAGAAGACAGTAAAGAAATGCTGCAGCATGTTTACAAGCTAGACCAGACACGAATAACAGAAAATATGAAAGGATATAGATCTCAGTAGCTATAAACAGTAGATACAATTCCTATTAATGAAAAACTAAATTGTTAATTATTCAGTCTTTGTGAATGCTGTTGTCAATAAGTGTTATATTTTGAACTGGAGCACACAGCTACAGAGAAATATGTAGTGACAGTCTATGCACACTGTATGTAAAACCAATCAAATGGGCAGCTTTAGTAAACTAGGCAGGCGAATACTGGAAGAGATACAGATGGTTACCACAAACTGCCCAGTAAAGGCACTTGACAGTAGATGACAAACCCTAATTATATGAAGGACAGCCTCAGCCAGAGAGGGCAACAAAACTTATATCATAGGCTGGAATACAACAACGGGTCTTCCTCCAAATGCTGTTCCTGTAGCCAATAAATCTGAGTAAAACAAGTTAATTATCAGTTGGTTCTGCTGTAAGTTATACCTATTCCAAGATATAAGTAATCATAAGAACTTTGGTTTCATGATTAACATTATGAACAGCAAATATTAACTGTCAGAAAGTAACCTTTTTTTCAGTAAGATAAGAGAGAAATTTTATGACATAAAGTTGCAAAGTGTTCTAACTGGAAAAAAATCAAAAATATCTCCTAAAGTTTGACACAGCTGCCACTGATGTAAAGAACATATGCAGATTCTACATTTTAGCAGAATATGATAAAAAATGTTACTCCGTGTTACCAAGAAGTAAGCAGCATGAGGTGCAAAAACAAAAAATACAGCAGCTGAAAATAGCAACTAGCAGTCCATTAGCAGTAGTTCTTAAAACATTTTTTTTTTCCTTACTGATGTACTGGACTAATCCATTGGGACCCATTTCAGCCACAGCCCAGAAACACTGGTTAAGTGACCTGGTTAGTATCACAGTGTAGAAAAATGGAAGCAGGCAGAGGATAACTATCTGCCGTATTATTTTGAATGTTTGACTTTATCCTGATTTTCTGCATCAGTTTATGACTGATATAGATGTTATAGAGTCAACATATTCCTTAAATGTCATCCTTTTGATAGATAATGGTTAGAGATGTAAGTTGTATCTTAATTCTGGCTCTTTGTTGTTTCCTGCAGCTACAATGTACACATATAATTAGTCCATCCTCTCTAAGTAACAGCAATGAACTGAAAACACTGATCAGTCTTCAGCTTTTGACCCCAATAGAAGACTTGGGTGCAGAAAGGTGCTGATATTTAGGGCTTTACATGATAGTCTTTCATTCAGATGCTTGCTGAATATACTTAGATATTCAAAAATCTACCTAACAGTTGCAGGTTGAGGACATAGGAGTTAGGTATGCCTTGTTGTTTGCATAGACATCAAAGATTTCAATTTTGGTTTGCTTTGAAAGAACTATTCCCAGGCCAGCAGGGAGTCTTACTTTGAACATGAAAGTCTAAATTTCAAGGCTTTCTTAGACTAAGCACATACTCTTTGTCAGTATGGTACATAGAAATAGTCAGGCACTTCCATATTTAGTAACTGAGCAGCATTTGGAAAGAGTGGGCTTACTGTACTATCCATTCGCAGTCTTAAAACTCAGTATGTTAAAAATAAGATTCCTTGGCTGATACCAGGTAGCAAACTATCCTTGCTTCCATGATTAAACACAATGAAGTCTAATGACAGAGATTTTTGTAAGAGGTGTTTAATTAATTTTAAAGCTGTAGCCTCAGACAATTATATATCTCCACTCAGCGGTTTGATTGAACCTATTTTATATCTTTTATTTTTAGCTCAGAGTATTGCATACCCAAGAGACAGGCCATGGAGGACTCTATTATGAGAAATAGATAAATATGGTTAGTAGACTAATTTTTAGTTCTTTCACTTAACATTGATCAGGAACATTTTAATCTGCTTAATTGTACTTTGCCTTTTGAGATTTACCTTCTAAGAGCAGAGATTGCTCAGTCTGCTTGGCTATGAGAGAGAAAGAGTAACTTGAAAGCTATACGACAAGGCAGTGGAGTAAAACTGGCAATTGATGACTTCAGTCTGTTTCCAATTATACTAAAATACAACAAGCCAAGGTAATGGTACAGGTGAGTGTAATCCGATAGGTTATACCTGTACTGATTATGTTACACCCTCATTCTCTCTCTCTCTCTCTACCTATTTACACTACAAGTGTTCTTGAACAGGAGCTCTTATTTTATTCTTTGTTTCTTTCTATGTTTTCCTCCATTACTTCTCCCTGAAAAAGCAGATTGACTTATTCCCTCCATCTGTCCTTCATGGTCCATTCTTACAACAATCTACAAACTTTGTTTCTCAGATGTTGACAGCCTGTAACTCGTTTGCTTCAGCTTCTTCCATTGTCCCAGGATCCTGCACTCCTCTATTCATCCTAAACTCTACTCATCTCTTCCCCTAAGCTAACTTTAGGTGATAAAGCTTTCTCCATCTTGGGTCTCCAGAGTTAAGGCAATATTCCTATTTATATATGAAGTACATATCAAATCTTCCCTCTTTCAGGTCCGTCCTTAGAATGTTTGTCAAACAATGGGATCACATGCAGCTAGCTGCTTTCCTACCAAAACATTCTTGTATCATTCCTGGTCTAACACATATTTCTCCACTGATCTGTTTTAGCCTCTGCCACCCCGACCCCCATGTCCAAAAATGGGAAAAGGGGTTGAGGATGGATGGATATGTGTGTTGTATGTATGAGACCATGTGTGAATTTAGTGCGATGTATTTGTCTGTTTAGGTCTGTTTAAGTGAAGAGTTCATGGGGGAACAGTTCCATCTTCTAGCAACTTTGTAAAAGCTAACAAATATGTTTCATTAAGAGTTGACAAAGCTAATAAAAATGGTTTTACTACCCAAGATTCTATATATAGTTTTAGAAATACAACTGTTACCAGAAAGGAATATACTCAAAGAAATAAACTCATGCCTAATAAAAGTTTTATGGTTTCCCAAAAGAAACAGAATAGCTTTAATACATCATATCAGACCATTGAAATAGGGAGGATTAAACTTTCCTGATATAGAAACATATATAAAAGCATCAATGTCTAAAACAATCTCAGACTGGATAAGTCCAAATTATTCTGCACATTGGAAAGAACTACTAACTGTAATATCAATAAATGAATTTGATTTACAAAAAAAAAATTTCAAATAGATAAAAACAATTTGCCATGGCACATATTATGTATTAGTATGCAATATAACATAACTAAGCCCACTAAACTTGTATGATTAATTATTACATTGACTCATTTAGGAAAATTATTAATGCAAATATAGATTTAAAAATCTGGTTTGATCTTTTAACACCATTCATAGTTACAAAGAGCTATCCACATAAAATATACAGAGAAATAATTAATTCCTTGGAACAGAAAGGATTTGTTTGTTGGTTTCAATGTATCAAAGAACTAAAAGTTCTGGATATGCAAACAATAGAAACAACATGCACAATTCCACAAAAAGATTGGCTAACTATGCAAAGCATGCTGATGTTTTTGCAAGATTTATGCAGAATAATTAGTAATTCTTCATCTAAAGAAATACCTAAACTTACAAAATACCTATATGAAATCATATATAATGATTATGACATGGGACATGGTATTTCGAAATTTTACAAGATATTGATAAATTATAAAACAACACCCAAATCCTCATATTGGAATTATATAACAAAAGGACACTCATTACAGCTAACTGAAGAAATGAAATCAAATATTTTATTATCAATAAAACATACATCCTTTACACAATGCTGGAAAGTTTTTAATTGGAAATGTTTGCACAAAGCATTCTTAACTCCAGATAGAATTACTAAACTTAATTCTTCCACAAAGGGAATACGTTGGAGGTGTGAGCAAATACACAATACAGATTGGAATCACATTTTTTCGACTGTGTTTAAATTAAACCATTTTGGGATGGTATTAAAAACTTTTTACAAGCTTTATTTAATGAATCTTTAACTTATCTTATTATTAAATGTGTATGAAAGTCCTTGTTTTAATGAGCCAAATATGTATCTAGTATGGACAATACTTGCAATCTCAAGGAAGTGTATAACAAGAAGATGGAATACAAACACAATACTGACTTTGAAAGACTTCTACAGCCTACTGAAGACCACAGCATTGTTGGAAATTAAAATTAAAGAATTAAGGATTCATCCTAAGCCATTTATTAACAATCCATTGAAAAATGTCTATCATTGATTGACAATTTGGAATAACTAAACGGATACAGTCAGATAACTGGATTGTTATACCAATAAAGTAATTGTATATATTGAGCTCTGTTATACTGTCAAACTGATGTAAATATTGTACATAGTTATTAAGATGTTATATACAAATATTATGGAATTTATTCAACTGTATTTGAAAAATAAAAAAAATTTTGAGGGAAAAAAAAGAATTGACAAAGCACAATTACAATGGTGAATATCTTCCCAGTTCAGCAAATAGAAAAATATCTCTAGAGATTAATACTTTTATTAATGTATAACTTTGTAAGCATCAGCTTCTGTTTTGCAGAACAAACTGTGATCGTGAGAACTGCAAGAAGTTTCCTTTAACTCACAGAAAAACTAATTTCTGATTGTGTGTTGTGTATTGACTTATTGAAGTATTGCTTTTAAAATACTTCAGCTTCTTTACAGTCTCTTCCAGCACACTTGATTTGGGTTTGTGAGTTTTGGTTGTGTGTACAGCTACCATTTGATGTTTTTTCAGTATAATTTCTCATTGTACAAAGCAAACACAGTTCTTTTGTATGTACATTGCTAAGCCTATTAGTTCTGCATAACTATTGCATTCTACCTATTTGGGCTATATTATTAATCTGCATAAATATTAAGGAATGCTTTGATGCAGTGAAATGCCAGCTCTTGTCAAACATAACTCTGAAAAATAAAAGATGCCACAGCCATCTGAGACTAGTATCTTATCTCTAACCAGCTGTACTTCAGATCTGGACTATTGTCACACAGGACATGTTCTCATTATTACAGACAAGAAGAAACATTACAACAGAAAAAAGGTGATAGTAAGTGTATCAGGTGTGTTTGCCTGTAGCTACATAATGTCACCAAAGGAGTTCTGTACTGTTTTTCTTTATAGCCAGCTCAACTGTAACATATATTATGTGCAAGTTGCAAGTAACGCATTAGGTGTACTAGTAAGTACAGTCTTATTTAGAATTTCTAGTTGGTTCAAAATGCATTTTGTTGAGGTGTGTTTTTGCACAACAGAAATTCAGGTCAGAAAGATGATAGACGGTAGCTTTAGGAATGCAAGTAGCAGGCTGACAGCTTGCTCAAACATTGTTAAAGCACAGGCTGTGCTATTTAATGCAATATATAATATAAACACCCTTGTGCAAACAGCAGTGGTTGATGCAGTTTGACTAATAATTACAATGACAACTTGAAAGCTTCTCATTTGTTTGGTACTAATGCCTGTTATCTGCTTTTAAGTGAGCCTTTGGCTTTGTCTTCCTTCAGTAGTTATTTGAACAGAAACATTTTTTACAAGCATTGCACTGTTAATCAAACTGACATAAAATGTAACCTTCACTCTACAATGTGGTAAAATGTGATGTACTGGAAATTCTGCAGTTTCCATAGGACATGAAAGCACATTATAAGCAGGACAAAGAATTGTCCCTCTAATACCGTTGTATTACTTAACACATTGAACTGTTCTTACAGTAATGAATTATGATAAAATTGAAAGAAAGGCCTCAGACTAAATAAATAATGTAGTATATTATTGTGTTGTATTAAGTATTCTCCTGTAAGAGTCATGCAAATGGGACATTAAACACCATCACTATAGTTACACTATATACATCCTTGAGTGCATTGCTTTTACTACAGTTTTGTTCTAACCTGTGTTGTACTGCAATTATGCTCTGAATCTGGCAAAAAGGCAGCGTTGTTATGCACTTTTTTGATGTGAGAAACATGATAATAAAGTCTCATTGACCACTCTTCAGCAGTGTTAAGCTTTGTTCTCAGGCTGTAGCAATAACAACAGCCACTGCAGATCAGCAGTGAGAAGACAAAACAGCTTTAAAAGCTGTAAAACATTACAAACCACTTTACTGTTTTGTACATGGCAGAGTGAAGTATATTACAGCTTCTAAATCTGTTATAGGAACTAAAAATTATTTTAGCCACACTAAAATGGTGTCTCATTGAGTTGTCCCTTTTTTAGTCACTATCTCATGGTCAGCTGGCAAATGTGAAATACTACTAATTATTAATTTGTATCAAAAGAACTCATCATCATCATCATCATCAGATGATCAAAATAACTAATTTATAATTAGTACTGGTTAATCATGTGACCAGTTCAAATCAGCTTATTTTATTATGGATACAAGAACACTAGTGCATGCCAAGAATACTGTTAAAAAGCTCCATAAACAATTCTGTCTGCTGTGCTTGGTCATACATAACTCTGATGTAATGTTTCACAGTTTGGGCATAAAATAAAGGGAACTGATAGGACTGAATCAGTACATTACAATGCACAGCAGGAAAAGAAAATATAAAAAAAAAATATATATTTCAAGATATTAGAAAAGTCATGCCTTGGAAAGAATGAATATTAATTTTTGGAGGTAAAGGGAACATTATGAATCAAATCTTGACCATATTCTATCGATTATCCAAGATGTAGCGAGGAAGACTTCTAAGCTAAATAGAAGAAAAGAGCAAAACTTTAAAATGTGTCAGAAAGTCTATACATAATATTTGGTCTGAAAGAAAACCTCAAGAAGTAGTGAATTATTTTAGGGGTCTTTGATGTGTAACAACAGATTATATGATGAACTTTAGTACCTTCTGTTGTGATATGCAGCAGCCTGCTTAATAGGGGGCTGTAATTCACAACACTCCCATCCTATTCACTGCTGCACATTACACATAGGTATAAAGGACTTATGCCGTATCATGTTGCACAGGACAGCATGGCACAGTGGAGTGCTATGCTGTGGCCTGCATCCTATTCACTGCTGTACATTACACATAGGTATAAAGGACTTATGCCGTATCATGTTGCACAGGACAGCATGGCACAGTGGAGTGCTATGCTGTGGCCTGCATCCTATTCACTGCTGTACATTACACATTGGTATAAAGGACTTATGCCATATCATGTTACACAGGACAGCATGGCACAGTGGAGTGCTATGCTATGGCCTGCATCCTATTCACTGCTGCACATTACGCATAGGTATAAAGGACTTATGCCGTATCATGTTACACAGGACAGCATGGCACAGTGAAGTGCTATGCTATGGCCTGCATCCTATTCACTGCTGGACATTACACATAGGTATAAAGGACTTATGCCATATCATGTTACACACGACAGCATGGCAGAGTGGAATGCTATGCTATGGCCTGCACACAACCAATAAACGAAAATGATGGCACAGCGCAGATGTTGGTTGTACACTATCATATTATGTAGATCAACAGTCTCCAGTGGCCAGAGCTGATACTCTGTTCCTGTTTTCCAAGGGACTTGCTACTTTTTCCTTATAATATATGTTGAAGCAAATAAGTCTATGTACCTATGTGTGCACCACTTCAGTCTCGGGGGCATTCCTGCCTCTCTCAGCTCTATATACGCAAACACAGAACTTTCACCATGCACATAAATCACATTAACATGTCACAGAGATAAACACACTTAAATAATCTGGAGATTTATTTTAAATTTAATTTTGTTTGTTAGCCAAGTACCTCTTATCAGGGGCAATCTGAAAAGTCTGTCTGCTTACATGACTTGCTCAGTCTCACTGCTTGCAAGTGAAGACAGAGGGAATTGAACTCATACCTGCAGGATGAAGATTGTTAGGATTTCCCAACCTTAGCTGCCTTTACTAAACCACCCTCTATACATGTATTAGAAGTTATTTTATTAATCATTTTGGCAGATTCCATGTTTAGCATGCAGAGAGCTACTGTTAAAATAGCAAAGTCAGAAGAAGTGCAAAAGGAGTGACTCAAAACATGAGCATATTACTGTTTGCAAACAAGACGTGCTAGTGGAGTGACTCTAGACATGAGGTGGTGAACTTTTAAGTTTAAGGGCGAAGAGGAGGGAGGTGATCCTAAACAAAAACATACAAACTCTTAGTATCAACGGTTAGGAGGCAGGAGGCCTAACCTTAGACTTGATCAATTAAGTATTAGTGCGATGAGTGGGAGATGGCAGAAAACCTCCCATAGACATGCTGATTAATTTTCATATTGCCATGCTAAGAAGTGTGAAGAAAAGGGCGGGGCTGAACATGTACTCTTTGTGCAATATAATATGAAAGGTGCCATGCTGCTCACTACAACAGCTGAAATCAGCTGCAATGAGTAGGTGAAGTTTCTCTTACGCATAAGATACCAGATTATTACATATTTATCATGTGTAGGTTGTACTAATCCATCAGATCCATGCATGTTCCCGATTACATAATGTAAGCTTCAATCTGTGATATTACTTTTTTCATTAAAGTGAGAATTAATAAAATAATAATAAAATAAAATAAAATAAAAAAAATAAATACAAAAAATTAATACAACTTTTCCTTTATGCTTGCTTTTTTTATCACTGGCAATTTACCAATATTCAGTTTGTCAACAATGTGAGCTGTACTTACATTGCAAATACAAATATGTGGTTTTAATAATATATACAATAAGAGGTATGAGTGCAAAGTGTTCCACCATTTTCCTTTTGTTATATATTATTAAGTTATATCATGAAGCCAACAAATCGAATGCTAACTAATTACTGTCAATAAAGTGATTATCAGTTAATTTACTTCACCAATACTCCGTTACAGAATTGTGGGTCATAGTGGGATTTGCTCCCAGCTTCCTGGATCTGATCCCAACAGGGGCGCCGGAAGCTGTTGAAGACTGGGGGGGCGGAGGGTGAGAGGGGCAGTTAGTGATCTAAAAAGGGCAATTTTTTAAAACTATTTACTACCACAACATAGGTACAAAATCAGCAGGCATGGCAGACACACACACAAAATCAGCAGGCATGGCACACACACACACACACACACACACACACACACACACACACACACACACACACACACACACACACACACACACACACACACACACACACACACACACACACACACACACACACAAACGCACACACACCACACACACACACACACACACACACACACACACACATACAAAATCAGCAGACATGGCAGACACGCACACATTCAACACTGGGTAGCAGGCATGACAGCAATGATACACACAGAATATCAGCACTGGGCAACTGATATGGCAGCAATGATCAGGGCAACTCTCGAAACTCTCTGGCAACAATGATCAGCACAGAACAAATAAAAGAACAAAACTCTCCTACCGGCATGACCCTGGCTCTGGCAGTACCAGTAGAACAGCAGGAGCATAACTCCTGAAACTCTCTTTACTGACAGCTAGTTTAGTTAGTTTAACTTCCACGTGCGAATCTACGTTAGCGTACAATGCATGGATCCTCCTTTAACTTCTGTGCGCAAATCCATGTTAGAGAGAAAACTCCACTTCATTAATTTTTTCCAGCAGGTCTTGCAACCATACCTCTTAACCTGGAAACATCAAAAACCTGGACAAGGCCCATGAAAAATAGATACAAATCTGTACACTGATAGTGTAAAATTTGCATACATACTTACATAACCATACCCACTCCAATGGAATTGTGGGATACCAACTTTCAAATGCAAACTGAAGAACAGACAACCAGAATATGGCACCAGAGTCCCACTGCAGCTATTCCAATGTCCCATTACCTGGCGTTTTCACCCCATTTACCATAATCACTAATGTGTGCATAATACTTTACTTCTACAATGATTATTTGGATTTTATTTTTACATTTTTGTAGCACAATGCACAAACAAGAATAGATATCTGCTAGACAAAGCAATACTGTCTCACAATGAAACTAGACTTAGCATTAAAACTTCTCTGCCCTTGAAACTCACATTCATTGAAACAGCATTGAAACTCAAAATGCATCTGGCCAGTGGTGGATAAAGACTACCTTTGGGCTGTTTTCAAATCATAGGCCCCTTGCACACAAAACAAGAAACATACATGCATTCTTTGATACACCTTCCTGACTTTATTAAATTATATACCTTGTATAATACAGCACATTTGTTAGACTTAAGTCAGAGTGCATTTTAAATTTATTGTATGAACATTTTTTCAGTAGCATGAACCAATAATGACAAAACAGCCCAATTCAGAACATTTCCATCATAAAAGTCTACTTCCACACACACACACACACACACACACACACACACACTATATATATATATATATATATATATATATATATATATATATATATATATAAATAGAATGACAGTAGTGTAAGCCATAGGCATCTTGGGGGGCGGGACAAAAGGCCAAAAACCAGGGACACATTTTAAACATTGCTTGTATAATTTTGGAAAGTTGCTAGAATAAAAAGTTGTGTTACCACCATGAATTTCATTGCCAAGTCTTGAACCCAGTACCCTGTCCACTACAGTCAGAGCAACATCTACTATGCCAAATCAGCAGTTTCCTGAAAGGCAGGAAGACTGAAACTTAAATGGCTATCATTTACTGAATTCAGTTCTCACTTCTCACTATAGCTCTCACTCTTAGCACAAAAAACCTGGACAAAGTCAATAACTGGGGAATATAGGATTCTGTTCTCACTTTTCACCATAGGTCTCAACATCTTAGCACAAAAAACCTGGATAAAGCCAATAACAGGGGAATACAGCCAAAAATAGGGACAATTTTCAAATATTGATCTTGTAAACTTAGAAAATTGCTAGAATAAAAGGTTTTGTGTTACCATTTATTTTCTGAAGAATATGAAGTCTGAAATTCAAATACAGTTTGCCACAAAAATCCTGAAAAAACACAGATTTAATGAGGAATAGAACAAAAATATGAGGCATAAATTTGTAAGTGGTGGCTAGGGATGTTAGGCTCTTTTTACCTGTACCCCTTTCTCACCAAGCATCTTATGCAGCTTGAATAAGTGCAGAGATTCAGACAACATAATTAGACCTGTTCTGAAAGATTGCTAGGGATATCTCTTTACTCCACTGTATACAGATAACTCAGTTGAATCTTTCTCTTTGCATCCAAAGCAGTGACACACTGACTGTTGTTTTAAAAGCTGTGCCTAGAACCAGCATGTAGTAGTGTCAACATGTAAACAACAGGGCAGAAGCGAGAGAAATACATTGCAAAGAGTCTGCTATGCCTTTGAAATGCTATCTTTGTGGCAGTGTCATGTAAAAACAAATACTTAAATAAAAAATCTGAATGACTACATGAAGGATAGAAAATATCTATGTGAGGTAACAGCATTCAAGCTTCTTGAAGGCCATTAGTTTGCTAGCTTGACCCTGCTGATGCCATCATCTGTAAATCTTAATCTTTTTATTTCTGTGCACATATATATGTATATCTTTACTTCTTCTAAATTTATGAATTCTCACCCTTGCTGTGCCTGCAAATGGTCACCATTGATGAGTGCATTACCCTAGGAGACATAAATAAATAAATACATACTATTGTATGCACAAACACATGTAAATGCATAACTTGCCACACACACACACACACACACACACACACACACACACACACACACACACACACACACTCACACACACACACACACACACACACACACACACACACACACGCATGCACGCACACACACACACACACACACACACACACACACACACACACACACACACACACACACACACACACACACACACTGTTCAACTTTAGTTACTGTTCACAAGAAAATCTCAATACCCATACCTCCATTCTGTAAGTTCTGCAGCTCAGGCACAGAAAGCCAAAATACCTCAGTTCAGAAAGCAGAAATACCTCTACCCATACCTCCGTTCTGTAAGTTCTGCAGCTCAGGCACAAAAAGCAGAAATACCTCCAACCCGACAATACCTCCGTTCGGAAAAAGCTCAGGCACAGAAATACCTCAGTTCCATCATAAAGCAGAAATAAGCAGCCAACTCCATTCTGTTTCTGCGCTCGCAGCCATTTCATTCAAACAGCCAGCCAGACAGCTGGAGCTGATGTCACTGATGACGTCAGCTCAAAAGTGCGAAAGAAAAGAAATTTAAAAACAAAATCAGGAATGAAGGTACAGTTGGGAGGTATGCTTGCAACTATAAAAGTGAGGGGGCTCCCCCTCCCTCTCACTTTATGGTTCCGGTGCCCATGGATCCCAAGAGGGAAAACTGAATGAATGCTTTGGCCAGGAGGGATTAAATTCTACCTTGACACAGATCCCAATGGCACTGATTATTGTGATTTTACTGTGGTATAGATGGCTGGGTCAGTACTGTATACCATCTAACAGCTCAGGGCTGGTGACTGGCAAAGGTATTTCTGTTTTATTTTTGTCCCATTATGAACTTCATATACTTTATGTTCAAAATCAAAGTAGGTCAATGTTATGTTTATTTAAAAAATGGTACTGCAATGCTTAATATTTCTTAGAGGAAATCATATTTCAGATGCAAAATGCAATTAAAGTGGAAGAAATTAACTAGTTTAATTAAATTAATTTAATAACTGAATAGAGTAGGTTTAATTACATCTTCAAATTTGCTTCTGTGCCAGCAGTTGGCATGCAAAACACTGGCTTTTTAAAGTTATGAGCAGGATTGGAGCTGTTATGCAATTTACTTTTCCTGAAACAAGCTGTTTGCTAAACAGAATCTGTATTTCATTTAGTTTGTATCAGCCATGCTATTAATTGTGATAAATGCTAATACTGTATAACAATAGAAGAGGGTTCCTGCAAGAAACATGGGATATGAGTTTCTGTTTCACTTTAAGAATCTTCTGAAACTGTATGCAAGCCCTTTTATTACAAATTTGCATTTCTGTATTTCAGTTTGTCATGATGGTGACCTGTCCTTAATGTAGGGTTAAATAAATGTGGATTGGGATTACAGGGTAGTTGATCAAATTTGGAGTAGAAGAGAAATATAAATGTTGGTTTGATTTGTAAAGTGCAGTGAAACTTTAGTTCCGGTTGTGTAACACTCTTGTGCCAATTGCCCAAAGCATACATTGACAAACCTGAAAATTGATGAGACTGAAAAAAAATGGCTTGATTCTGGGAAAAATGTTCATTCTTTCAGCCTCGTATTTTTAAATGTATCTCTGAATCCTATGATGGACTGTTGATATAAAAGCATGATATAAAACTAGTTTTAAGATTTTTTATCACATAAGGTAGAATTTACATTTCTCTTCTGTTCCAGTTTTTTTGATAAGCTTATTTATTCTACTTTAACTTGTAACAGAAGATTCACTTGCATTAATCACAAACATTTCAAGACCATTCTCTGTTGTCATCTTCATGCACTATATATTTTTCTTAATGTCATTATTAGTCTTTATATCATGTTGTAACATTTTGTAATAACCACCAGCTCTCCCACTTCACACATTTTCTTGACCATTGCTTTGTATGTACTGATCCAAAATGCCATTTATTTGTATGCATTCTGCTTTCTCCCTCTATAGATATCAGTATGTCTTCTAAAGTTGGTTTAGTCTTCTATTTCTGTTTTCAACATTGGTGGTTTTTCAAGTGCTTATAACCACGGTCCTCATCACCCGAGTCCAACTTTAAAGTCAGTTTGCCAGCTAGATAAATGCAATACTGAGACATTAAAGGGCTTGCATAAGCTCACATTGCTTGAACAGAGTAAACTCAAAAACTTATATTCTCAGTTTCATAAAAGGCATTTTTTCACTTGCACTGTATTACTGATGTCTATCACCAGTGCAGATAAGATTCGGCACTAATTTTGAAAAAAAAAAAAAACTAAGTAACATGGGAATACTTTTTTTCTCTGCAAATAAATGTTTTTACCTAGTGGATTTATTTGGTTAACATGGAAATGAAAAAAATATACTGCAGCAGCAGTTACTATGTATAACTGGCATTCATGATGCATAGATACATAAATATCTTCAAACAAAATTATCTCAAGATGCATGTACACGATCGACAGTGATATTGTCTAGCTGTATGAGGGCAACTAACTGTTTAGCCTTAGGTATTATAGGGAAGTATTTGTAATTACTTAGAAACATGCTAGCATTATTACACTGTAGAGTAAGCAAGTATGATGAACTCTGAAATTGAGCTAGAATGAATTAAAACATTTCAGCAGTGTATATTTTGTTTACATCATCGCACATTTTTTCTTTTTCTTGTTCTTTCTTCCACTTAATTCAAAATTATATGTAATAACAATACTAACTAATTATACAATAATATGTTTGTAGATAGTTTTTAGGGTTCTTATACACAGACCTGAAGAAGTCTAGAAGGACAAAAGTGATC
>NC_056746.1:500160633-500226488 GCF_019279795.1 Protopterus annectens | reverse complement strand
TATTTATATGGCTATGAAGACAGTACCTTCAATCATTTGGAAAACATTATGTTGGTTCTTCTTTCATATATATACATATATTTCTATTTTTCTATGAAGAATGTACCTTTCGAAGCAATGTCTGATGTACTCACTGTGTGGAATCTGTAACCCAAGTAAAGTTCATTTGCTTGTTTGCCTTTAAGGCATTTAATTAATACTTAGCACATCTAATGTAATGACCAATTAAGGGTTTTAAATGTAGTAGGTTGGACTGCATTGTATGTATTCTGAATAAGTCTGCTTATGAAGCAGACGAAAAGAGCTTCAATAAACTATGGTGACTGCATTTAATTCCTGGTGGGCTCTGAGTGGTCGCTGACGGTGTCTACAGTACCTCGTCTTTGCTTTGGACTTCTTCAGCTGGTTGTCTGTGTTTTTTGTATGGGGAATGTCAAGTGTAGTCCCTATGTATTACCTGTGTAATGCCTTACTGCGGCAGTGTAATTCCACCGGGTTTGCAGTTATGGGTGCCATCTTGGTCATACGCTTGTCCATCCATGTGAATTGCTTACTGGACACTGGTATAGGGCTGTACACATTTCACACCAGCATTTAGCAGTCTACGGTGGATGCATTGCATTAGTAGTGGTGAGTAAGGCAGGTACTATGCACACATCCCTCCCACGGGGCAGGACAACAGATTATCTGCCAGACAACACAAAGCCCCATTTCTGCATACCCAAGATCCCATGGCTGCAACCCTCGACAGTACCCATTACACATCCTTCATGTGTGCGGGACTGGGATGTGGACGAAATGTATGGACACGACGATCTGGGTATTTCTGTTCATATGTCCTGCGTTTCATGAACACTTGTCATCAACCTTAAACACACTGGTGGTGCATATGTCTAACTGTGCCGAGCCACGGCTATAGCACCCTGTTGTTGAAAGCCTGGAGTGAGTTATGTGAAAAGGTATTTTAGGGTCCTTCAATGGACACCAATGTGCATATGTAAAGTTAGATGTTGCTGGACTGTGTCCAACTGGCCAGTGCTTTGACTGCTGCTGTATGTTCCCCAATCGCGGATGTCTGTTTGACTACCCATTCTTCGTGGTGCTACGTAACCAGGTGATTTACAGCTGTGAACAGATGGTGTACATCCAAAGATGCAGATTAGCAACTGCTTCAAATAAAACTCAGACGTCCCAATAGGACATATCCGTCACTGTAATTTCAACATAACACCACCGGAGCATGTAGATCCCCTATGTCTTCATTGAAGCATGTTTTCTTCATAGGTGGGAACGCCATAGTTTACATATCCCAGTTGACGTTGTTGGTGTGCCATTACTTTGTGTTGCACAGGTCGCCCATCTGTTCCACAGTATGGTAGCGAGTGCTTCCCCATTGTGTTGCTGGCAGATTGAGTGCTGTGTACGCCGGTGTTTGCATGGCGGTCCAACTTTGTATGGTGAATGTCAACCATAGTTCCTATGTATATTTGCTGTGTTATGCCTTACCGCGGCTGTGTAGTTCCACCAGGTTTACAGTTGTGGGTGCCATCTTGGTCGTACGCGTGTCCATCCATGAGAATCGCCTACTGGACACTAGTATAGGCCTGTACACATTTCACACCTGCATTTAGCATTCTCCGGTAGATGGTTTGCATTATTAGCGGAGAGTAAGGCAGGTGCTACGCACACATCCCTCCCACGGGGCGGGACAAAGGATTGCCTGCGAAACAACACCGAGGCCAGATTCTACATACCCAAACTCCCTTGACTGCAACAGTCGACAGTACCCATTACACATCCTTCATGTGTGCGGGACTGTGATGTGGACGCAGTTCTTTGGACCCGGTACCCTGGGTATTTCTGTGCATATGTGCTGCATTTCATGGACAGCTATCATCAACATTGAACACGCTTTGTGCATATGTGTACCTGTGACGTGGTGACGACAATGAGTTCACGTGGGTAATGCAGGAAGCTAGCAGGCATTCAATGAATGGAATTTTTGGGTCCTACAATGGACACCAATGTGCATATGTCATGTTAGATGTTGCTGGACTGTGTCCACCTGGCCAGTGCTTTCCACTGCTGGTGTATGTTCCCCAATCGCGGATGTCTGTTTGACTACCCATTCTACATGGTGCTACGTAACCAGGTGATTTAGTACTGTGAACAAATGTCATACATCCAAAGATGCTGGTTAGCAAATGCTTCATATAAACCTCAGACATCCCAATGGGACATATCCGTCACTGTATTTTCAACATAACACCACCGGAACATGTTGATCACCTATGTATTCATTTAACCATGTTGTCTTCATAGGTGGGAATGCCATAGTTTACATATCCTACTTGACGTTGTGGGTGTGCCATTAGTATGTGTTCCACAGGTCGCACATCTGTTCCGCTGTATGGTAGCGGGTGCTCCTCATTCTGTTGCTGGCAGATTGAGTGCTGTGTACGCCGGTGTTGGCATGGCGGACCGACTTTGTATGTGGAATGTCAACTGTAGTCCCTATGTGTATTCCCTGTGTTATGCCTTACCGCGGCTGTGTAATTTCCCCGGGTTTGCAGTTGTGGGTGCCATCCTGGCCATACGGTTGTCCATCCATGACAATTGCCTACTGGACACTAGTATGGGGCTGTACACATTTCACACCTGCATTTAGCATTCTCCGGTGGATGGTTTGCATTATTAGCAGAGAGTAAGGCAGGTGCTATGCACACATCCCTCCCACGGGGCGGGACAAAGGATTGCCTGCGAAACAACACTGAGCCCAGAGTCTACATACCCAGAATCCCTTGACTGCAACAATCGACAGTACCCATTACACATCCTTCATGTGTGCGGGACTGTGATGTGGACGCAGTTCTATGGACCCGGTACCCTGGGTATTTCTGTGCATCTGTGCTGCATTTCATGGACAGCTATCATCAACATTAAACAAGCTTGTGGTGCATATGTGTACCTGTGACGACAATGAGTTCTCGTAGGTGTTGAAATAAGGCATCATTCTTGTCTTTAGACAATTTTTGGGTCCTACAATGGACACCACTGTGCATATGTAAAGTGTAGAGCTTGTCGGACTGTGTCCTTGTGAGCAGTGGGTTTCACTGATGCTGTGTGTTCAACAATCGCGGATGTCTGCTTGACTACCCATACTGTGTAGTGGCACAGGAACCATGTTTTCCGACACCAGAACCCAATGGTGTACATCCAATGTTGCAGGTTAACAACCACTTTAATACCCAGAGGTCACGATTGGGAGGTATTGCCACTTTATTATCGGAACAACACCTCCAGACTGTGTAAATCACGGGAACTTTAGGCCAGTCTTACCGCCATTTGCAATTGTAATTAGCAGACACGTGTCAATACATGTATGATAAGACATATTGTCATGCAGAAGTTAATCTATGTTATTTGGACATTGGCTTATGCTATTGGCATCCGCTGCTGTGAGTGTTGCCAGTTACCATACACATTGCTTGCTCAGAGGCAGACTACACAATTCTGCACACTACTGTGGTCTCCTTTAAGGACCCTGAGCCAGTGGTCGACAGTACTGCAGCCACTGCATCAATCACATTTGCCATCTACCAGTACCTACAGGACTGCATGAACCAGGCATTCACTTACCCAACTGTGGTTCATTGTACCAATGCCAAGCATCCAGTGTGGTGTACCCCAGCCATACACAGGATGTACAACACGAGGAGGTGGCTACTACAAGGTGGAGCAGACACCTTGTGAGGTATGACACCCTTGGTCATCATATGTGTAGAGTTACACACTGTCATGCCATGGTCCAGGGCACATTCCACAGATATACCTACATGGACCTGGCTGACAATCATACCACCTTCAGTTGCTATGCTCAACACCTGGGAGGTCACTCCCACATATGCTCTGACTGGGTTCACAAAGAGGTGCAGTTTACTCAACATACACACATTGCCAACATACAGGCTGACAAGTCCAGTGAGGACATCTCCACACCCTCCCCCACACATGAGGAGATGTCTGTACCAGCGTTTGTGGTCACCAAATGTTCTGTGACACACAGGTGGGACATGCTCTCTCCAGGGTAGTGGACATAGCATCCATGAGACCAGCTGGTGACCCCACTGTGTACTCCACTATCTCATTGAGGAATTAGACCCACAGTTAGGACAGCTATTTCTTTGTAGCCTCACCTCAGGTAAGGTACCCAGGTTGTGTCGCATGGCAACGGTAGTCCCACGTCACAGGGCCAATGCCTCCACTGAGCCTGGTTATTACTGTCCCATTACCATGAGGAGACCTATCTGCAAAGACATGGGGAGGGATCATACTGCTCGTACATGAATGCATAGGGGACATACATACTTTGCATCCAACATGGTTTGTCTTGTTCAGGGGCGGTTCATGCCTTTAAAGCATGGTTGACATTTTCGGGACAGTCACCGAGGCCATTGATGGGGTGTTTTGCAGTCCATACAGCCTACCACAAGCTGGCAAAGGCCATCACCACATTACCCCCTCAGGTATCGTTGATAAACCCATTGGCTGGGATGTGAACACGTACATCACAGAATGTGTTGTAAACTGTCTATGTGACACAACCCACACGGTCATACTTGCTGGCAGCATGTCAGACCTACTGCCTGTCGCATGTGGTGTCCCATGGGGCCCTTCCGTGGGTCCACTCCTGTCATACATCTACATTTCCACGGTACAGGCACACACAGGGTGTTATGGGCAACATTGTTTGTAGATGACTGCACAACAGGTGCCATAGTGGGCCGGCCATCTGACACAGATATCCTTCAAGGGGGCCTCCCAGATATGCATATCTGCTGTCAGGGACATGGCCCACAGCTAAATGCTAAGTAATGCAACATCATACCTGTCGAAGTACTAGGTCACCCCTGTCCAGCATATAGGTGGCTGTCCACTCAGCACAGGGGTGATTACCAGGGATCAGGGGACAGAGTTTGTCGGTCACCATTCATTCAACACACACGTTGCTATCGTGGTTCTGTGGGACTTCTACATTGTCCACCTGTTTGTGCAGGGATTCACATCTACATCAGGCTAGGTCATTGTCTCCTTGTACCCATTACGTGTTACACCTATGATTTACTACATTGCCCCATTCAGACTGTATCTGACCATACACCTACAGCAGCTGGGAAGCCCTCATAGGTTAATTGTCGTACAGATGCAGGATGACATCATTTTGTGTAATGCTGCCCCACTTGTAGGACCCCTGCCCCATTAAGTCACATACCTGCTGTTTAGTGTTGACCTGTGCCTGACATACGAGGCCATGTCAACCCTTATGTCATGTGTATGTTTCAGATAATCCAAAAACCAAATCGAAGGCACGAAACACCAACAAGGTTCCACAGTTTAATGACTAAACAAAGAATCAAACAGTATTTCATCCACAGAAATAAACGCTCTTAACTAAAAAATTGCGTTTTCGTCGTTCCTCCCAATGACTTCATCAGATACAAACAATTAAATTAATTAGAGTATTAAATACAAAAAACTTTTAAAAAACATCCAATTAAACAAAGTGCATTTCTAAGTAACCAATCATTAAATATTCCTCATGAATATTAAAATCTAAACTAACCCATGTTAAAAAACAACTTTTTTACTCAAACATTTTAATA
Source organism: Protopterus annectens (assembly GCF_019279795.1). Taxonomy (NCBI): domain Eukaryota; kingdom Metazoa; phylum Chordata; order Ceratodontiformes; family Protopteridae; genus Protopterus; species Protopterus annectens. The sequence continues at coordinate 500,220,825 of NC_056746.1, read as the reverse complement.
AATAAATACATTAAAAACATTGAAATGTGGTATGCTTATTCAACAAATAAGAAAAATGTAATAAAATCTATACAGTGCAAGATAAAAAATTCATAAATTAATATAAAAACACATTGTGTTTAGAAGATTTAATTCATTTTGAGTGGTGTTCAATTGTAAGTAAATAGCACCATCTATTGGCCTTTCTATAAATTACAAGCTCCAAGAATTAATTCTTTTATATGTTTTTTTAAATGTTTGCAGCTTTTATTTTTAGCACAGGGACCATGGATATACTTTCATTTAGCCCAGGTTTTTTAGTGGCATTAAGGCTTATTTGCCACCATAATTCCCTATAGGCTAATCTTTCCTCCCATAGTCCACCTCTTACATCTTTTTCAACTTGTTCTATAACAAAAAATTCAAAAAATGCCTCTGTACATTCTTTTGTATGTCTAAATAAAGCGTTAGTATCTTTTGCTTTAGAAATCTCATAAAGATGTTCATATATCCTCCTCCTCAGGACACGTTCAGTTTTACCTATATAGAAGGAATTACATTTTTTACAAATGCTAATATATACTACACCCTTTGTCTCACAATTATAAAAGCCTTTACTTCTTATAATTTTATTCTTCCTGCTAGGAATGGTAATTTCACCAGCATTTAACATATTAATACATTGATTACAATGACCACATTTATAGCTACCTTTCCTTTTTTGACCTTCCATCCCTTCACTTGTTAAATTCCTTCTAGTTTGAGTTTCTAAAATGTTCTTTATAGACCTGGCATTCCTATATATAATCTTAGGAGTCCAATTATTCATACCCTTTATGTCAGAAAGGGCCAGGAATCTATTCCATTCTTTTCTAAATAATTCACTGACCCTTATATTTGACACATTGTACTCCATAATGAGGGCCTGCTCATATTTGTTTTCGTTGTCAATATTAGTAATCTCGTTTTCAGTAAAATTATTTACTAATTTTTGTCCCTTTATTGGCTGAAACCTAGAGTATCTTCCCAATTCCACCTCTGTTCTTAACTTTATTATAAAGTCCTTAGGATAACCCCTTTCTTCAAACATTTTACTTAATAGATTGCATTCAATAAGAAAATCTTCACTAGTGCTGGTCATTCTACTACCCCTCACAAATTGTCCCTTGACAATATTCTTCTTACAATGTGAGGGGTGTGCACTAGTGAAGTGAAGAAAGGAATTACAAAAGGTTTTCTTTCTGTAAACTTTTGTTTCAAAATCCTTTCCCTTCTTATATACTTCTACATCCAAGTAAACCAATCTATCTCTTGAAAGGGAATAAGTAAATTTCAAGAAATTGGTGGAATTACTAATATATTCAAAAAATTCATTAAATCTTGCTATTCCTCCTATCCAGAAGATAACTATGTCATCTAAAAAGCGACGGTACAAAGTCCAGTAGTCTTTGTAACAAGAATTGATAATGTAATCTTCCTCCCATTTTGCTAAGACAATATCAGCGTAAATGGGTCCACAAGCTGCGCCCATTGCCGTTCTGAATCTGTTGGTAATATTCACCTTGGAAGGTAAAAAAATTGTACCTCATTACCAAGTCCACTAGCCCTGTAACAGTACTTTTTTCAGCCAATGTCAATTTAGTATTTTTATATACCATTTCTTCAAACATAAACAGGCCCTCCTTATGTGGAATGCATGTAAACAGGTCTACAACGTCGATGGTAATGAAAATTAAATCATCATTATATAGGTCCTGACCAATACATCTAAGGAAATCCCAGGAATCTCTCAATGTATATTTGTTCCCAGTACTTATATGTTTTACCTTATTGTCCACATATTTAGCCATTGGAAGCGTCTTAGACCCTGCTGCTGACACAATAGGTCTCAAAGGTGGATCTTCCAAGCTTTTGTGGACCTTAGGTATCCCAAATATAGATGGTATTCGTGGTTTTTCCACATATAGGTATTCAAAGGTTTTTCTGTCTATTGATCCTTCATAAAGGTAGCTATTTAATAAATAATCAATTTTGTAATAGGCTAAATTAATTTCGTTTAGTGAGACTGGGGTGTATTTTCTTGTATCATTTAATATAAAATTCATTTTTCCTTCATATATAATATTGTCCATGAAGACTATACCCCCACCCTTGTCCGGTTTCATTATTCTCAGGTCATTATTGTTTTTAACTCGTACAAAATTTCTTTTTCTTCCTTAGAAAGATTGAAATTCATTTCATTTTCTTCAGACAGTTGTCTAATGTCATTTTCTAACATGTTTTCAAAATTTTGACCTGTGGGTGCAAGGGTGGGTTGTATGTACTTCACGCACTAGAACTGCGTCCTGAGGAGGCAGGCCGCTTTTATCATTAGAATCCCCAGAGGCAAACAAAATACCAAAATTAATTTTCCTAAGAAAAAGCTTGACATCTATAATAGTATTGACCAATTCACCCTTTATAAATGGAATAAATTTAAAACTTTGCTTAATAACTGAAAATGTATTTCAGTTGGAATAATGTTACTAAAGTTGTAAATAGTAAAATTTCCAAATGTATGTGTAATACCTTCAACTCTAATAACATTTTGATGTTGCTCATTAGTAGGGTCGGTGTATTAATTCCAATACCTCCTCTCCCTTCTCCCCTTTTTTGAAAATTTTGACGTCCATCCTGTTTATTATGCCAACCGTAAGAATCTCTCATTAAAGGGGGAAACTCATCATCATAATTTAAAAATTCCCTTTCTTTACCTTCATCATCATAATTTGCAAAAGGCAAATCACCATATTGTTGGTTAACATCACTTCTCTTAAAGGCTTAGGGTAATGAGTATTATTTTCATATTCATGTATATCTCTTTTAACTTACTTATTTTCCTTTCAATAATTTCACTACATTTCCACTCAATATCATCCTTAATTTTATAATACTTGTCCCTTTCTTCCCTTATTTGAAATATAAGGTCTTCCTTAACACATAAATCTAATGCCTCTATCTCATTCTGCAATAAATCTTGCACTCTGTTATTCTCCTGAATAATTAATTTCAAAATTTCAATACCACATTGATTAAAAACTTTTAACAATTCCTGATGAAAAAGTGATCCCCCTATAACATTGTTGGGATACTTAAATATTCTAAGACCCTTGGGAACCACTTTTCTAGTAATGCACTCTGTTAAATATTCATTCTCTACAGTCAAAGTTTTAAATTTCATCATTAATTTATACAGTTTGTCCAATTTGTTATAATAACTAATACCATCAGCCGTAGTCCGCTTTTGTCCATTCTTAAATTCAATGTTAAACGGCTTTTTTAACCAGTCATTAAGGCAATGTGTCTTCCACGAAGTGTGGAAAGAATTATTAACAGTACCTTTGTTACTGTGATTTCCTGTGGGGTTATCCGGAGTATAGCCTGCATCTGCCAGCAATGAAGATGATTTATCTACAGTTTCAGTTTGCACCAAAACCCTCGGTGTCTGAACCGGATTAAAAGTCTCACCATTCGGTTCCTCTCCTGCAAGGTCGAGATGTACATTTCCACTGTTACGGCGTTTTCTTTTAGGTTTCGCTCCCTTTGACCATTCGGTCCGCTCCGACGCACTTGCACCCTCTTCTCCTTGCTTCCGGTTAAACGTCTGGCAAAGCGGCATTAAAAGGTCAATCAACTGTGTCAGTTGACCTATAAGTCTCCGTGATTCCCCCATGTCCTCCTTAGGTGTTCCGCCTTCCATTCGGAAAACACAAACAAACCAAGAAAAAATATCAAATCGAACTTCTAAACCAGATAATCCAAAAACCAAATCGAAGGCACGAAACACCAACAAGGTTCCACAGTTTAATGACTAAACAAAGAATCAAACAGTATTTCATCCACAGAAATAAACGCTCTTAACTAAAAAATTGCGTTTTCGTCGTTCCTCCCAATGACTTCATCTGAAACATGTGTATGTTTCACCTACTGTATCTGCATCCCTCAGAACCACTAGGGCAGGTGACATGAACCTTGTCACGGTCATTAATGGGATGTGTTTGAGTGACACATATATCACCCAGACACTCACAATGCTGTGGATCTACATCACAGTACATGTGAGACAGAGATCCTTCATAGCCTTGTTCGCGGGTATGTTGTCCATTGGATGGAGAATTGCAGGTATAGGCCAGGGATTACATCATTATCACTGCTTGACGGAGGTACAGCAATATCATGAGTATTTTATCTGAAGCACAGAAGGTTGCCAAAGCCATCCTAACTATGGTGTAGTGTTATGGCTGAACCTGGGACGATGGCCTACCCTGTACCTATGGACCTATGAACCTATATTCATAGTTTGTCACATTTACACTTGTCTATCCCCTATCCTTTTTATCCAGTGTATATTTCCGTGGCACATGATTGTCCTCTGTATTACAAGCGGGTATGCTGTGTACAGTGCACATATGTCACAGTTGATGACAGTGTATCTGTGTCCCTAACACTGTGATACTGAGGACTACCACACATCCTTCACAACATTACATGCATATGTTCTTTCTATTCTTCTTTGGCCTATGGGGGGGTGTTAAGGCAAACATTACACAAGTCCCTGTTTGTGCATGCTTCATGTTGGTGTCTGACCAGGCTGCATTGCAGTCGTGTGTTGGGCGGTGGTGTTTCTGTGTGTTTGCCATGTGTTTTTATTGCCGGTACATCTGTGGGAGGTGTGGTTGGCACATGTTCCTCTTTGCAGGGACACCCATCCTGGGGTTTGTGTCATGCATCTGCACTTGGCATGTGCCATATGTCCTGTACTAGTCCCACAGTCATGTATGCCTTCATGCACTACTACTGCGTGATACTGGCTGTTTGTATGTGGTACACATGGACATTGTGATGGTTGGCTTGACCTATTCCCATGCTAGAACATACACATCTGTCAATTACGTTGTTTAAATCAAACTGTAACACTCATTCGTCTTTTCAAACTGACAGTCAATAACACAGGGAGCTGGGATTAATAACGTTTTACTACTGTGCAGCAGGAGGCAAAGAACTATGCAGTACAAGTTTAGACTTTTGTTTTACTCTATACATGTTACAGCTGTATGAGCATTGTGTATACTATCATCCTATGCACACATTAATGATGTGGTCAGTCACAGGGCATTTACATAACTATAGTCCACAAGATTGTATTCCTACAACAGTGCTAAGGTAATGCTTATGAAATGTTTTCCCATGAGGATAGCACAGCCTTGCGAGCCACATAGTCAATTAGAATGTACTTCGGTAAATTCTGCTCTGTCACGGTTCCAACACTGTTCAGATCCGGTCGTCACTCCATTTCCTACGAGGTTCCTTTGTCTCTCTGGTGAGCAGCTGTACTCTGTGTTAGATAGAGCTCACAAGCCTATCCTCCTCAGTGGAAGGATGACAGATCTACCTGTACATACATTTATTATTCTCTAACCGAGCAGATGACTAATTCTGAATGACATACACCTGCTGCACTGGTTACTGCCAGGGTCAGAATTCCATCACACTACAGCTTAGCTTCACCAATTACATGCATGATCAGTTCTACTGCCATATTGTACGGTACAATTCAATGCATTATATAGTATTTCGAGTCTAAACTGGCACTTCATATGTGTTTCTATATATATTTGTCGGACAACATCCATCCGGCCATATGCATGTTGTTCCGTCCTTTACCTTGACCGTGTGTATTTGGCCGTCCGGCAACACTACTCTCCACATGTGATGTCCCACCTTCCCCTTCTTTGCCTTTAGCACCCTGTTAGGACGTCCTGTTTGGTAGGCACGTGTTCCGATATATATGTGTTCGACTTCTCTGCATAGCTAATCATCGATGCGGTGGTTCAACAACCCGACTTGTCCACATGTGTACAGTTATGTGCACCGTGTCGTCTGCAAACCTGTATGGTGTGGACGGGTACATACCACATGCGGGATGTTCACATTCTGCAGACACATTCACATGCAGCCATTTCCATATCTGTACCTGAGGTGGGTTGGTGACATGTGGGTAATGATTTGCCAGCGTGGCACTGCCTAACACAAACATCTTACCACATTTCAGGTATGCACATTGTGTGTAGGTGTATAGCTGCACACAGATGCTAGCAGGTTTGGGTGCACAGGTGTACATGGGTGGGACTTACATGCTACAATGAGGCTATTGTGTATTACATCTGAATGCATGGGTTCTGCTTCTGGATATTACACTTCAACATACGCCATCCAGTGTATGCGACAGAGACGTTGTTGGGTGTGGGATATGCTGCTATGCACATGTTTGCCTGTGTTTAAGGTATCTTGGTTCCTTCCTGTTGTTATGTCAACACAGCTACCCAGCTATGTACTGTCACTACTGCTTGTGACCATTATGGTTGGCACCTTTTCCAATGACCATAGTGGGACATGTTTTGTGGGAACATCGGATTTTGCAGGACAACACATACACACAGTACGTGGAGTTGACAGGACTTTACTTGTTTGCCATGATATACGCTTATTCTGTTGGCATTTGGGTTCCTTAGTCAGTTTCTTATGCCATGTATGTGTTTCATATACAAATTATATGTTTTATGCTACTATTACATGTATACTGCGGGAATATTTTTGGCAGGGAATCTCAGGTCATTTTCCATTTTTTTGATTTTTGCAGGGACACACCTGTCCAATGAGGGACTGTCCACGGCACATTGGGACAGCTGGTAACCCTGGTGACCATGCCCATGTCGCTATTGGGGTTGCCACCTTTTCCAGTTGCCAAGGTGGGATATTTCCGGGACTCACATCTGAGTTTACAGGCCGACACATACACACGGTCACTATATAGCATAGAACTTCACTTGTTTGCCTAAATAAAAGCTTATTGTTGTGGCAGTTTGGTTGCTTATTCTGTTTCTTGTGTCATTTAGGTATTTCAGTTACAGAAATAACCAATTCATGCTACCATTACATTAAATACGGGATATCATTTTAAGATTGTAATCTTAGCACATTTGCCATTTTTAATATTTTTTCCGGGACACAACTGCCCATAGAGGGACTGCCCCTCGCAAAGTGGGACAGGTGGTGACCTTAGTCGCTACTCCTATGTCGGTGCGGCGCGCTGACATGCTGCTGTACACCTTCTCTGCGTATAACCACTGACGGTGCATTGCGGAACAAACGCGGTCTCATGCGTATCCTTTGCTCCTTGGACGGGTACACTTAAGCCTACGTGGGTTGTATTTGCTTCTCTGTTTAGTTGGGACGGGTACTATGTTGCATACTCTACGTGCATTTCATTCTGCACGGGCCCTGGCTGCTGCCATTACTATTATGGGCGGACCGTGGCAGTCAGCACATTAGGTTGCTCACCGCATGCCGGCTTAGCCACGCCTCCGGACGCATCCTACTTGGGCTCGCTCACGTACACTACGCACGTGTCTGTGGTTGCGGTGCACTCTCATTAATATGCATATGGCGCTACTACGCTGGCTATTCACTGCACCGCCGGCGCAGCCCTTACGCCGGCCTTGCGCCGAGCTTCATGAATCCCGGGGAAAGTCTATTCAGTGGTGCAGGAGAACAAAAGCCTGATGTCTAGCCCTTTATTTTATTTTATTCATTCTTCATCAATCAACACATGCATTTAACCTGATAAATGTTTAATTAGTAATTAACAATGTAGGATATATATAGTAAGAACAGTGAATGGTTACTTGATTCTGAAGAAGTCTCTGGTGTTGGAGATGAAAGCGCTAAATCATTCATTTCGTTTTATTTTCTTTTTGAGTGTTTAAAGTGTTTATTTTACTTTTTGCTTTTGGAATAAATTCTATCAATCAACTGGTGTGAGATTGAGTTTTTGTATCACTAGCATAGAGTGATACAAGGGAAAAACGACAGCCTTTACTGTATTTGGAACTACTACATTTTTTATGATTAATAGAGATTTAACAGGGGCTGATAGGTACATGGTGTGCATGGGGAGCAAAGGGGGGAGTTAGTAGGGGAATTATCCAGGGATGTGCAGGACAGCTGCAGGGAAGGTCCACAGCTGGCCATGTTGTCTACAACAACAGTTGTGCATATACACTGCATTTGGTGTTTGCGTTGGACACTCACACCCCTGGGTGGGGGTGAGGACTACAATAATACCTTGTGATGCCAATTAGATCGACTTACATGCCTACAGTGGGGTATTGCGACCATGTGCCTGTAGGTGTTGTGTAGTGAGTTATGCAACAACACATATGGTTATACCATACTTTGCCATGTAAACTGGACTGTGCTGTGGTGGGACCCATATCGGGAATGGCTGCCCGTTAGGTGAAGGCATACCTGTCGACTGTACAGTTTCCACAGACTGTCCAGAGTTTGCTTCATAATTTTGGTGTGTTCCTCTTACAATCTGCACCAGTCTGGCAAATACCTGAGAACTGAAGTCATTAAATACAGACAAGTATTTGGGTTTAAGACTCCACATCCTTCAGACGAGTCCTGCTAATGCATAACCTATTATTTTATCAGCTTTCTAAGGTTGTAAGTGGAATATTTAATTTCTGTCCCTATTTGTCCCCCAATGGTTTAGGTTCTGTCCAGAAGTTTTGCTCTTAGAGGTTGAGAGATATGGGTGGAAGCTCTGTCCAATTCGCAATATTACTTACATCCCCGGGGTGGTCCGACTACAACTGCACCAGCCAACACCTGCATGCCTAGGCCCATAATTGCATACCCATACTTCCCCCACCTGCCCCTCCTCTACAGCACTCTTCCTTACTGTGGGTGCAGGTGGGGTATAACCACACCACTACACAGTGCCCACTCTCCACGTCTCAGGACCCATGTCGTACGTTGTCTCGACCCATGGGTTATCAGGCTTGCCCAACCTACTGGTCTGTGTATGTACACAGCCTGGTTAGATAAAGCATTACAGGGACTGACTCCAATCATCATCAATTTTTGGGGTGTCCCACAAGGGACATTGATGTCTTTGTTTCAAGATTAGACTTGGCAGGTCTCTCTCACTGGTAGTATCCTGCCTGTAGTCTTGGAAGCACTGGTGTGTTTACTTGTATCGTGTGTTTGTATGTTTCAGTCTATCTGGGGGGGGGGGTTGATTGATGCTATATGTTACATGTTTGTTGATTGGACCCCTCACCTCCATTGGCATGGCCTGTGAACATATGTAATTCTTAACTGCTGTATCATATCCTAGCTATATATATATGTGTGTATGTTTACGCACATATATACATAATGTATATATATATATATATATATATATATATATATATATATATATATATATATTGCTGTATGTATGTATATATATATATATATATATATATATATATACATGAATATATATATATATATATATATATATATATATATATATATATATATATACATACATATATATACATATATATATATATATATATATATATATATACAACGACATATGGACGTATGGGTGTCTGCATATGTATATATCAATATGTGGGTATTTAATTATATTCTGTCTCTGTATGTATGCATTTGTACTACGGACATGGGGAGGTATAACTCCATGTAGGTATGGGTATATATATACACACACCTCTTCATGTTTACATCTACATCTGGTTATTCCGTTCTTTGCCATGTACAATAGACTGTGCTGCAGTGGGTCTCATGGTGGGAGTGGCTCCTCTCAACCTGGAAACATCAAAAATCTGGACAAGGCTCATGAAAAATAGGTACAAATCTGTACGCTGATTAACATCTAATTTGCATACATAATTATGTAAACCCACCCACTCCAATGGAATTGTGGGATACCAACTTTTAAACGCAAACTAAAGAACAGACGACCAAAATATGGCACCAGAGTCCCCCTGCAGCCATTCCAATGTCTCATTACCTGGCTATTTCGCCCCATTTATCATAAACACTAATGTGTGCATACTGCTTTATTTCTACAATGATTATCTGGATTTTATTTTAACAGCACAACAATGCACAAACACTAATAGGCATCTGGTAAATAAAGCAATACTGTCTCGCAATGAAAATAGACTTGGCATTAAAACTTCTCTGTCCTTGAAACTCATATTCATTGAAACAGCATTGAAACCCACACCACATCCAAAGAAAATGCATCTGGCCACTGGTGGATAAAGATTATCTTTGGGCTGTTTTCAGATCATTGGCCCCTTGCACACAAAACAAGAAACATACATGTATTCTTTGATACACCTTTCTGACTTTATTAAATTATATTACTTGTATAATACAGCACACTTATTAGACAGAGAGCATTTTAAATTTATTGTTTGAACATTTTTCCAGTAGGCTGTACTGTAGGCAATGAAACAAAATGCATGAACCAATAATGACAAAACTGCCCAATTCAGAACATTTCCATAATAAAAGTCTACTTCCACACCCACACTATAAATAGAATGACACTGTAGGCAATGAAACAAAATGCATGAACCAATAATGACAAAACTGCCCAATTCAGAACATTTCCATAATAAAAGTCTACTTTCACACCCGCATTATAAATAGAATGACAGTAGTGTAAGCCATAGGCATCTTGCACAGCTTCTCGCACTTATTTTCAATTTCATTTTTTGGGGGGGGGGGGGACAAAAGGTCAAAAACCAGGGACACATTTTAAACATTGCTTGTATAATTTTGTAAAGTTGCTAGAATAACATGTTGTGTTACCACCATGCATTTCACTGGCAAGTCTGGAACCTATGCACTACAGTCAGAGCAACATAGCACTATGCCAAATCAGCAGCTTCCTGAAAAATAGGAAGACTGAAACTTAATGGCTATCATTTAGAGAATTCATTTCTCACTTCTCACCATAGCTGTCAACCTCTTAGCACAAAAAACCTGGACAAAGCTCACAAGTGGTTGTGGCTAGGGACTTTAGGCTCTTTTTACCCTGTACCCAAGGTACAGAGTTTGAGCCTGAGTATCTCTAGCCACCAATGGGGGGCATTTTCACACACACACACAGCCACCCATACAATTTTCACGAGTGTGGGAAGCATTTATAAAGCATACTTGACAAGCATTGTATTTTTTCATAACAGCTGTCAGCTGATTATTGAGAAATAAATTTGTGATTTGCAGTGCTTCTTATAATATTTGCTATAGACTTATGATACAGTTTTTCTTAATTTTTACATTTTGAAATTACTTGATACATTATGACAATCTCAGTACTGAGGTAAATCTTTTTCACTATTTGTGCATGTGACTTAATGATCTAGAATATACTTTATAACAATAGGAATTTAACTTCTGACTTACCCAAAAAGTGCAGCATAAATAACTGTTATTAACTACATGTAAATGAGGGCTGGTGTACAGGATATATCTTTTTTATGTCTATTTTTGTTAACTAAAGTGTAACTGTTAGTGCTGCTGCCACACAGCAGCCCCAAAAATGTAAGTCAAAGCAGATAAGTCCTTGGGCCGTATACCAGTCAGGAAATAAAACAGAAAAAATGGCTCAAGAAAACCACAAGTATTTAATGTTAACAAGGACGCATATAAAAAACACAAGCCCTCAGAACCTTCGCATTACAACTTTCTCATGTGTTAAAAAACAGTTGCTTACAAAGCACATCCTTTTATACACATTTACCACATGACATAATTAATTAACAAGCAATTCATAAATTGTCTTCTTAAGCCACTTTGCTTAAAGATAGGTATTAAGCAGACAACCCAATGTAAACCAGGTCCTAGTCCGCTCTAAAAGTACTGATCCACTTATATTCTAAATGTTTAGATTTACCTCGTATATTACTACCTCTGCCATCTAGCTTTAATTCTTCTAATACAATTCAGACATATGATCAACCCCTTTAACTTGTATAAGCTTGTGTAACGCGTTTGTCATCACTTTCTTCTTTGTATTTGAAACATAATCACAGATTCTTTCTCTCAACTTCCTATTCACATTTTTTGCACAGCGCAGTATAAACTCTATGCATAGAATCAGTCTACACACACACACACACACACACACACACACACACACACACACACACACACACACACACACACCTTACCTCTAATTACATCCAGCGAGCGTCCATCTTCTTCTAAATAAAATCCTAGCTCGCGAACATCTTCTAAATAAATAATCCAGCCAGTGTCTTCAAACTCCTTTCCTCGAGCATCTTCTCTGCTAATTAAATAGATCCAGCCAGCGAAATCCTTTCCGGCTCTTCTTTACTAACTAAATAGATCCATCATCCAGCTAGTGAAAACATTTCCGGCTCTGGTGATTGCCGCTCGCAAAAGCATTTGAACCAGAGCCGGAAATATGTGGTACGTGATAAGTACGAGTGCGAGCTGAAGTCTGACAGGCTGGTGGAGCTGATGTCATCACCCATGTGATGTCAGCTCACAAAGTGCGAAAATTTAAAAAATAAAAAAACAGCGCGAATAAATCGGAATTGAAGTAGTGCCACTTGGGAATCGTGGCACCCCTTTATCTGGACCCCAAAACTAAGTAAAAAACATGTAATTCAGGACAGTTGAGAGGTCTGGTGGCACCCCTTTATCTGGACCCCAAAACTCGGTAAAAACTGAGTAATTCGGGACAGTTGAGAGGTCTGACTGTATTACTGATGTCTATCACCAGTGCAAATAAGATTCGGCACTAATTTTGAAAAAAAAAACTAAGTAACTTGGGAATACTTTTTTTGTCTGCAAATAAACGTTTTAACTTAGTGGATTTATTTGGTTAACAAGGAAATGAAAAAATATACTGCAGCAGCAGTTGCTATGTATAACTGGCATTCATGATGCATAGATACATAAATATTTTCAAACAAAATTATCTCAAGATGCATGTACACGATCGACAGTGATATTGTCTAGCTGTATGAAGGCAACTAACTGTTTAGCCTTAGGTATTATAGGGAAGTATTTGTAATTACTTAGAAACATGCTAGCATTATTACACTGTAGAGTAAGCAAGTATGATGAACTCTGAAATTGAGCTAGAATGAATTAAAACATATTTCAGCAGTGTATATTTTGTTTACATCATCTCACATTTTTTTCTTTTTCTTGTTCTTTCTTCCACTTAATTCAAAATTATGTGTAATAACAATACTAACTAATTATACAATAATATTTTTGTAGATAGTTTTTAGGGTTCTTATACACAGACCTGAAGAAGTCTAGAAGGACGAAAGTGATCTTTGTTAACAATAGGTTATAAAAATAGAATATGATTTTTACAATGGATTTTTACATGCAAAGTGTATATGTATATATTTATATATATTTTTGCTTGCCAGATGGTCTAAGGTTTATATATTTCCAGCCAAGTGGTATATTGTCTTGTATAAAATCACAGACTTAATAATCTATTTAATAATCTGGTTAAATAAGAGTTATCATATCATTATTAATTTTATTTAAAGTACATAAGGGTTATAGTATTAAGACAGTTGCTAAGTAGGGCAGCACCAGCTCGAATGTCACACTGATGGGGAAGGGATGTGAATTTAACACGTGTACCAATAACACTTTGTTTTACAGCACAATAAACCACTCCCTTGCCTGATAAAAAGTATATATATAGTTAGAAAGCTTGTGAGAAAAGTGTTACCCTGTTATTATTTTTGTTTTACTTGGATCTCTCGTCTGTGTACTTAATAAAGTATTTTCGACTGGAAACTGACTGCCTACCCTGCTTGGATTACTTTTGAATACTTAGTAATTCTGTACAATATTTCAAATTATATATTGTTTATCATTTTTTTATGTTGGACGAGTTTAAGTTCGTTACTACTACTACCATTATCTGATCTGTGTAGATGGACTGAAAATCTTCCACACAGAGAGGTTTCCTACACTGTTTTGTTTTAGGACCCACTGTACTTGCTTAGTGGGTTGTACGAGACTTCAAGGATACCACGGAGATTACTTGTTTTATTAATCTAAAATACAAACACAAGGGAAAAAAGGTCAAAAAGACAAATCATTCAGTAAAAACTGCAAGAAAAACCCAGCCAAGCTCGAGTTTTCACTGTGTGATGCCTTAAACCTCCTGTAATAGAGGACCATGGGATTTATGCAAATGATCCCTTAAGAGCATGAAGTGCTTAACTACATGGCTTCTGACTGCCCATGCCTTTTTCATTTTTAAGTCTTTATGGTTACATTCAGGCCAATAAAGCCAAACCCCACTCCCCACTAGCTGTAGACATGCATGTTTTGGTCTTTTTATTGACCTCATCAGCACAGCACAGCATAAGAAACACAGGGTCTTTAAACCCAACTGATGCTCATAAAGATTAAGATGCCTGCAAAATATCCCAGCTAACATTCAAACCAAAGGGTAAAAAAGTCATACAGACAAACTATTCAGTAAGCTAAAATATCTGACCCTTTTTTAATCTTTGCAATTATTCATAGTATGCACTTTATCCTCCTCTTTCATAATACCTCTGACTAAACTTCTCTTATGTACGTTTTTGATGTTCTTTTCTCTACCTTCTCCCTTTTACCTTATGAGGTGCTTTACAGCCTTTTTTTTCTGAATATACTCAATCAGCAGACAGACCAAGCTGTCCACTATATTGTCTTCAGTAATACATTGGTGAAAACAACTCCGCCTACCCAAGTTACCTGTTTGCTTGTCGTACAACTCATACAAGTTACTTTTTACCCTGTTCTAACATTGCTCCATCTCATATACAAATATCATATTTTTCCTTCATACTTAAATTATATCCACCATTACTTGTATTCCTGACAGCTTTATTTGATGTATATACATGATGTCTCTTTCTCTCTGCTTAGATATACCACATTTTCATGAACCTTTACAAACATACTTCTTAATCACATACACACTCCTGCATTGGTCAAGACATCACTTTATCCATCCTCTAATTTACCGACGGAGGAAAAGGAGCTCATTGGCCTTCCTTTGCTACTTATTTTTTAACAGCCATCCTGCTTTGTCAAGCAAACCATACTAAACATAACTGTTATTAATTTATACCTTATAAATGTCATCACTTTCAATACTGCCACATAAGCTAATGCAGCTGTTAGGACTAATTAGGTTCACCAAACATCATTCCATTGAAAAATATTTATTCAGTGCCACCCACTGTTTTATAAGGTGTTGTGTACTTGATCATAATTAAGTTTATTAATACTCATCATCATTATTCATCATCATTAGCCCCCGTTTTTACATGTTTTACATGGGGTTTGGGGTATTATGTTACCTGTCACCATCTCTCTCGATTCAGTACCACACTCCTGCCTTCTTCGGCACTCATGCCTGACTGTTGCAGATCTTCTCTCACACAATCCATCCATCTCTTTGCTGGACATCCTTGTTTCCTCTTACTTTCTTCTGTCACAAATCTTCTTCACCAGATTGTCTTCTGCTTTTCTGCATTTGTGTCTGAAGCACTGTAATCTGTTCTCTTTGATCTTTTCTGCAATTGGAACTACTTTGACTTTTGCTCTTATGTCCTCATTTCTTTGTCTGTCCCACAGTGTGCATCCTACCACCCTTCTCAGGTACTTCATTTCCATCACCTTTAGCTTCCTCATCTACTCTGCCTTTACTGCCCTGGTTTCTGTGCCACACAGTAGTACAGGTCACACCACTAAGACTCTGGCATTCTTCTGTCATAGACTACATCTGAGACTCTATGTCAGTTGGCTGCAGCCCCTCTAATTCTAGTTTTGACCTCTACATTCAGACTTCCCTTCTCCTCAACCACCACTCCTAGATACTTGAAGATATTAACCTGTTCCACTATCTTCCCTTCTATCTTGATTCTCAGCTTCTTCTGATTTCCCCAGTTTGCTGCCGTTACCACTGTCTTATCTGTGCATGTTTCACCAAATGAGCTTAGTGTCCGTCAACATAATTAAGCTCACTAAAAATCATTCCATTGAAAAATAAATATTTAATCAGCTCCACGCATTGTTTTATAAGGTGAAGCATCCTTCATAATAATTAAGCTCACCAAAAAATCATTCTATTGAAAAATAAATATTTAATCAGTACTTCTCATTGTTTTAAATGGGGATAGTGTCCTTTATCATAATTAAGCACCAAAAATCATTCTATTGAAAAATAAATATTTAATCCGTGTCTCTCATTGTTTTATAAGGTGTAGTGTTGTTCATTATAATTTAGCTCACCAGAAATCATTCTCTTAAAAAATAAATGTTTAATCAGTACCTCCCATTGATTTATAAGGTGTAGTGTCCTTCATCGTACCCCTAACTTACTTGGCTCTAACATTATTTAGTCCTCTACATTTATACTTTATGTTAGCATGCAGCTGCCATTTCTCACAAATCAGTCATATTTGTGAAAACTCATAATTGGCTATACTGATGTAACAATATCTATAACTTGAAAGCAAATATTCTTATAAACATTACATATTAGCCTTACAAGGTCAAGGTTATGGGCTTCCCCATTCAAATATTTTGGGTCTATATCACATAGTCAAAGTCTTATAACTTCGAACACGTAATGTCCGAACCATTATGTTCGAAGTTACAAAACTTCGGCTACGGATAAAAAAAAACAACGGAAAACAAAATAAACTGTTTTAAGCAGGGGGGCAAGCCCCCCTGCACCCCCCACACACCGCTACTTAAATATACCAATTCCGAGATTGCACCCCATTGAACAAAATGGAAACCTCCCCTTATGGAGATTTCCATTCAAATGCTCAAACTTTTACTAATTTGAACTTATGGTTTCGACCATATGAGGTTTGAACTTGTAAATGTTTGACTACTTGATAGGAACCCAAATATTTCATAGCTGATTAAACAGCAATTAATTTTATGCTGTATTAAATCTATAGGAACATGTGTTGTTACACTTCAGATATTTTGCCTTTAGTTATTACCAAGTACAATAAATCACCTTGTCCAAAAATTTCAAGTTGCATATAAAATCCAATGATTATGACTCACATGAATGCACTTAGACTTACACAAATATAACCTCAGTAACACATTTACAAGAAACCTCTCTTGTGATTAATTTGTTTTGTTCTTTCTGAACTTCAGCACTCTAAAAAAGAAAAGGCTAATTACATAGTGGATAAAACTTGAAGGATTTTTGCAGCATTTTTATCTTTAACTTTAGCACTAGCATTTGGTTAATTTTCTCATTTTAACAAAACTTAAACAAATCAAATAGATACATTTGCCTGAAAATAAATCTTTTAACACATTAGTTTGTCCTACATATCCACCAAAAGCAGGTTTACAAATCTTTCCCTAACATAAGTAATATAAGTGCTTATCATAACATCATTGCTTAATGGTAATTCCCCTTCCATTTGTAAACATTTATCTAAGATGCAGTTTTCAATATGGTTATATTACATTGAATTATAATTAGGTCAGACTTAAACTTTTCTTTTCTTAACCTCCAACTTATCCAATAAGATTATTTAACAAATAAATAAAGGACTTACTTAGTGTCTCTAACATAAATTGTATTAATTTTATGCAACCCCGAGTGAACTTACTACAAATCAAAACTATGGTATGGTTACTTGGTATCAAAACTACAAATGCTTTTTTTTTGGTAGAACCTGAACCAATCAATAAGCAATTTAAAAATTATGACTATCCCTATGTTTATGATATTTTAGCCCTCTCATGCACTTGTGAAGAGCTTTCATTATTTTACTTCAACCAAAACATGGCCAAAACATAGCCCAGTGTTGCCATCGCATACAGCTTTCTAGTCTATACAGCTTTCTTGTCCCTGGAATAGCATGTACACACAACAAATTTCTCTTTTCAATTAAGCCATTTCTCTCTTCCCATTCATCTTCTCCTTTTCCTAAAGTATCCAAACCTCTTATTGTAACAATCAATTTATCTTTTTGGTCTACTTGCAGCTGAATTTTTCTCACAGACATTTTTTCTAGTAGTTTCCTTTGAGTTGTCAAAAATCAGAATTTTTCAATTCTAAAACATTTTTAGGATAGCAGGAAATGATTGTCTATGTTTAAGTCTTCTTTATTTACATTTCTGTATCACATCTACAAAATGCAGATGATGTTTCAATGTCACCTCCAAGTGAAAACTCTTTTGTGTCACCAGTCTCTAATCACGTCATAGTAGGATACTGGACAAGGCCATTAACATTTGTCTTAGTAGTTACTATATGGATGTTTTATAATATTAATTATGATATTAGCAACATAAAACTTTCTAATCATGATGGAAGATCTACAGTACATCTCTGTAACCCAGTTTCTATGCTATTAAACAGAAATAATCAACACAGTCCATATTGACATATATTTCTTTAGCAATAATGGTTATGTCAGTAGCATATTTGTATGCATGTGCACAGCTTATAGAACTTTTTAAATCAGAAAATTGTAGTAAATCTTTTGAATAAACTCCTACACTGATTTCATACTTTTTTAAAATCACAATCTCTTGCAACATAATGCACATAAAATATTTGAACATATATTTTCATATTAGCAGACTATAAGTAGCCAGTTTATGCAATATTTGTTGTATGTTGTAATAGTAACCTGTTATTAATTATTAACATTTTAATTATTGCTATTAATGAAAGACTGACATTATTTTTACATGAACATATATGTTTTAATCATTGCATTAAATGTTTCATAAACAAAATACTGGATGACTATATCCTTAATAACGCTTTGATGTTTATATACTATATACCCATTTAAAATTAAAATTAGTGGTAAACTGAACACATTATAAGTAATATATTTAGGAAATGAATGTTGTTTAGTAAATAATGTTAAAAAGTCTTGTTTAAATTATTAATCTTAAAATATAAATATTTAATAAAATTCTACATTTTCTTTAAAAATAAACGCTTCAGTGCAGGCATATTACCGAGATCAGTATTAGTGGCATTTCTATTCACAGATGTGACTTACTTTCAGTCCAGTGTTCTCCATTATTGCCTTCTTTTCTAAATTCTAGGACTTAGGATGCATTGTACTTGTTTAGCTGTTACTGTTAAAGGTAATGGACAGACAATGCTATAAACTCACAATGAAACAAGAACAACTACTTTAAAATAGTTATTGAAATAAATAAGGACAATATTGTTTGGTATCCTCATTTCAAAGGGAATTAGTTTATCAGTGGGGATTTATTACTAGTTTGAATGTTATCATCAGATTTTGCCATATGCTCATTTATCATACACCATACTAAAGAAAGACCTTTAGAAGAAACTGCCAAGAACTAACAAGTCAAATATTAACTTTTGTCTTCCATTATTGTACAGTAACATAGTACTGTAAACTGAAAATAATTAGTCAAATTTTAACTGATACTAAAGAACTTGTGTATCTTAACTGTGATCTGCAGTTTTGCTTCAGGTCTATGTATATATTGTAAACAGTTTCTACCTTGTTAATATTTTGTCTTAAGAATGAGAATACTGTTTAATATTTGTTTTCTTTTATTTTTCATGGAAAATTTAATAAAATATTTAAATAAAAAAATAATGCTTTTTCTATTATTTTACAGTAATATAGTTCTGTAAAAGAGACTGCAGAAAGAAAAGCTGATTCTTTGATAACAGAATGTTTACAACATGCTTTACATTTTGACATTATTTAAAATCTTCTTTATTAAAAGCATATTCATTTTCTTGTACTGTAACTGTACAAAGTCAACTTTTGAAGAAACTGCCAGAGTAAAGAATGTGTTATCAGTGCTAATTCATTTGTAATTGTAGCGATATCTCTATTTTAATATACATATATATATATATATATATATATATATATATATATATATAATATATATATATATATATATATATATATATATATATATATATATATATATATATATATATATATATATATATATATATAGGTCTGGTTCATTTCACTGGAAGCACAATTCGCTGAATTTTATGACAGCAAGACCAAATTGCAGAAAGCACAAATCACCAAAAACTAATTTCACCAAATTTCATTTCACCGAAAATAGTAGTGGTAGCGTATATGCCCAGTTCCCCACTGTAGTGTGATCCTAGAGTTAGAATATGTACTTGGGGAGGTGTGGGGGGCGCAGCTTCCCACATTGGGTTTCATTAAAAAGTACTTACCCTCTTAACAGAAACTGCATAGGATAAAACAAGCTAGGTGGGGGGCTACACCTCCCACACCTCCCAATGTGGGGGGCTGTGCTCCCCACACCCCCCAACTATATATTCTAACTCCAGGATTGCACTACAGTGGAGAAAAGGGCATATTCACTTCCACTACTATTTTAGGTGAAATAACATTTGGTGAAATGAGTTTTCGGCAATTTGTGCTTTCGGCAATTTGGGCTTGGTGAAATACAATTCGGCGAATTGTGCTTTCGGCAAAATGAACCAAATCCATATATATATATATCTATATATATATATATATATATATATATACACACATATATATAAATATATATTAGCATTTATTTACTAAGAAAGTCCAAATGGGAAAAAAAAATCCCTTTCAGAAGAGGTCCAAGGAGAAAAGCTCCACAAAGTCTGCAATAAAATAAATATAACAAGAATCCATAATGAATGACATTAAATGCACAGCCATTTGTAAAGACTACATTCAAGGCAGGTTGTTGCTTATTGAAGGGTTTATTTTGCCTTATATCTTCACTTTATTTGAGTAATTTTGTAATCTAGTTTCAAAATCTTTGGTTAGAGAGCACTGTTTGTAATTGTCTAGAGATATTTATTTATTTATTTAATTTTTTTACAATTTCTATATGTGTATAAAGTCATCACATTTGTGAGATGCTTGGCTGATCTCCACAGAGCTTTACAATGCTTGGTTACAATATTACTAAAATACTATGCTTTGGTTCACTGCCAGCTTTATTACAAGAACGATAAATACGTTATTGCTATTTTACACTTGATTTTTCTTCATTACTAATATCATCTGCTACTGCGGTGGTGGGGCTGTGGTAGCATTGTCGCCTCATAGGAAGACGTTGTCCTGTTCAATTCTCAGCTAGAGCGTCTTCTGTGTGGAGGCATACGTGAATGGGGCGTGCCTTCGTTGAAGGTTGTGCATCAGGGCTGGTAACCCGGTATGTAAAAATCCACTACCAATCATTAGCGGACCGGAGTTCCGCTGTGGCGACCCCTAACCAGGAAAAGCCGAAAGACACAAACAAACAAATTAATATCATCTGCTAGTTCTGTTCCATTTCTGCATATTGAAGTGTTTAGTTTGCCTTATATCTGCACTTTATTTGGCAATTTTTAAAATCTAGTTTAGAATGCTTTGGTTTGTACTCTTGTGGCAGTAGATGGGAGCCAAGTTATTTCTGTGCTAGAGATTTCTTAAAGAACTCAGGGGAGTACTGTTTTATGATTTTCCAAAGGGCTATTTGTATTTATTTGAATTTTCCTTGCTTTTATAAAGTCTTTGTGTTTGCATGACTCTTGGCATCATGCATAGGCAGGTAGCTGTGCCCTATATAGACGCAGATATTTTGAATCTCAGTTTTCCCTATAGAAACAACCCCTGGAATTTCTTGAGTACTTAGTTACATTAAGAGACTGTGGTTTGTGTGCAGAAAAGCATTGTTCCATGAGTTTAGACATAGATTGCAGTTTTTACCCATATAGCACCTAAGCAAATCAGTTGTAAACCCCTGAGGTATATTACCCTTGCAGCCCATAAAATAAATATCTGGAAAAATACATTTGCAGTTTCCTACTTTCTCTGCACGTAGCTATGTGGAAAGAGGTATCCTGAGACAATGTAGCAATCATCTCATGTTTACTGGCAGCCTTTTAATCCTTAAACAATCTGATACAAAGTCTAAGAGATGTAGTTATACAATATCATTGAAGGCAAAGCTATCACATACAGAAGATGCATATACTGAACAGGTTGTCAGCAGCAGGAAAACGCTACACTTTATCTACCATGCAAAGTACAGACCAATCACATAGTCCCACATGCACTGAGGCTCTCAAAAACTAATCTACCTGAACCTCAAAGGCTTCCTAAATGCAACTATTGAAACTAATACCCTCAACAACCTCAGAAACACTCATCTCAAGCAGCGCCTAACGCAAAACACGTACCTATATCTGATGGTATCTCAGCTTGAAAAATCATTAGGCAAACCGCCACTCAACTCAACATCCTACTCACAGGAGACTCCATTGTGAAATGCCACCACTCTTCAGGCTGAGCAAGGAAAGGGCCATGGTCAGTTGTGTATTGTGGGCAAGGGTACATTACATCACACATGCACTCAAGTCCTTGCACCACAAGTAAACATCTGACAGATTCACAGTACAAGTGAGAGTAAATGATCTGAGAGATACCTTCCTGGACTGTGTGAAGAGAAACATGATGGATCTCTCAGAATGTGTGTCCATGGTAGGTATGTCCCTAGCCCTGAGCAGCATTTTACCTTCACCTAGAATGATACCACAATATGAACAAAAGATGATTGAGTTTAGCAATTGGATTAACTTCTCTTCTTGTACCATTCAAAGGGGGATGCAGCATATAGTTGCTGGGGGGGGGGGGGGCATGGAAGATAGTCCAAACTGCTATGCCTGGTTTGGTCTCCACCTCTTCCCCCAGGGATTTTGTATATTGGAAAAAAATGTACCCACCTCATAATGCTTTCTTTAGGCAAAGTCAGTCTGCAAAAGCTTCCTACATAACAAACCAAAATTCAGATAACATGAAATTATTGCTGCTCAATGCTAGGAGCCTTATCAAAAAACTACAATCCCTACCACTACTTCTCACCCTAGAATGCATTGAAATTTGCATCCTCATGGAGATTTAGTTCAAGAATATTGAAAGTACCCCATCAGTGCAAGGTTTCAACACCTACCCTGCATTCAGACTCACTGCACTTGATGAAGGTGCTTAAAAGATGGGGTCTATATGTTTGTAAAACAAAATTTCACCTCCAGACTTGTTATGCAGGATAATGACCTGGAACCCCTCTACATTCAGCTAAGCATTAGCAAACCCCCATACCACATCACGGCTAACTGCAGGACTCTCTCTATGTCCCCCTTGGCCCACACCTCCTATTTTCCTTCCTTAAAGCATCCAGCAACACCATTATGCTAAGGAACTTCAACTACCCCTCCCTCAACTGGAAAATGTATACATCCTTAAACATGTATGGCTAGAGATTTCTGAACTTCATAAAAACAAACTCATTGGACCAGCTAGTCTGCACCCCTACTGGGGGAGACAAAATTCTGGACTTGGTTCTCATGAATATGGGACAGTTCCAGTCTCTGTCACTTGTAACATCCTCTTTAGTCAAATCAGACAAAAAAAATCAGATTTACTATAAAACTGAATCCAGAAGCATCCTCCAATAACTCAATCTTCAAAGATAATACTAAAGCTAAGCTACGAAAACTAAGTGATGACCTAGCTAAATTCAAAATGACTTTCCCTACCCCCATGATGATCCCTCTATGAACACAAAAGCTTTCACTGACAAAGTCAATGCACATGTAAATAACTACATAGAAGCACTCCACCCCTCCCCAAATAAAATAAATACAACACCAAATTTATAAATAAACTTCTGTGGTGAAACCAAAACATAAACAGGATCTACAATAAAAGGAAAAAGCTCATTGCATGTAAAAATAAATGTAACCTCCCAAAAGCCAAAAACATTTTTACCAAACTTAACAGGGAATTTCAACCCCTGATCAAATCAACCAAATATATTTGGTAAAAATAGCCACCCTGGCAAAAATACGCAAAAAGTCTTCTTTAACTATGTTAGAAACCTCAGAAATAATACTCAAAACTGCACAGACCTTAGAGTAAATTATATCACATACTCTAATCTTGAGGATATAGCCAATATGCTAAAGGATCAATTTACCCCTGTCTTTGCCCTTCTCCCCCCTCCCCCACATTCCCTGTTCAAACAGCAGCAGCCACTGTCCCTCAAATCATCCAGGAACAAGTTTGATCAAGCACTATCCAAGGTCAAGAATGCTATTTCTATGGGGGCCTGATAATATACTTGGATGCCTACTGGTACACCTGAAACAGGGACTGTCAACCCCTCCCCAGAGGCTCTTCATCATCAGTCTATAATCAAGGTTTGTATCAAACAAGCGAAGCACTTTAACAGTCATCCCCTGCAAAAAAGGTGGGGTGTCAACTGATTTTGGCAACTGTCAACCCGTTAAGCTAAATATAAGTCCCTATGTAAGTCATTGGATTGCAAACTGGCTAACAAATAGAACTCAGGAATTTAGGTTGGGTGGACTGACTTCTTCCAAAAGACCTGTCACTAGTGTTGTATCCCGGGGTACAGTTCTTGGGCCACTCTCTTTGGTGTCTACTTCTAGAAGGTCAAAGCTAATGTCAAGGCTTATGGCTGACTAAGTCTGCAGATTACAGTAAACTTAGTGCCATCATAAACTCTCCAGAAGATACTAAGATCCTTTTGGAAGGCCATTGCAAACAAATAGCAGGTGTCAAAGCCATAGCCTAAAACTAAACACCAAAAAATGTATAATTGTATTCTTCAGCAAACATGACCTCTCCTGCAACTATCACATTGACAACACAAACCTGAAAGCAGATCCAGTAGTGAGGGACCTGGAAATCCACATAGGCAATGAGCTTCCATTCAATCACCATGTATCCAACGTTGTAAGGACGTCCATTTTCATTGTGCAGATTATTAATACGGACATGGCATCTAGGTCCAGGGAAGTGATCATTCCACTGTATACTGCACTCATCACTCTGATCATTGAGTAAAATGCCCCCTTTGGAATGTACCTGTCCAAACTTGTGGCAGAACTCAAGTGACCACAATATTTTTCGCAAAGAAAATTAAGGGCCAAAATCACAAAAGCTACATTCATTGTCTCCAAGTCTTGTCCCTTTTTTCTGTATCTTACAGACTATTGAGGGGCGATTTTTGACTTGCTTTGAAAGCCTTTGCCAAACCCATGCTTTCAGATCTATTGCATAGCTAAGAGTCCAATAATGACAGAAACACCTGCTCATGAGATCTCAATCTATTCTGCAATTTGAAAAGAACATGCTTTAGGGATAGAGATGTCTCTCAGAGAATGCCACATCTCTGGAATCATCATCATCTCCGTGCAAAGCAATGTATGTCCCTTACTCCACCTACATGATGAAACTGGTACTGCAGGTAAGCTCTATGTCTGCAATTCCAGTTCCCTCATACAGATGGAGCATCTCTGCCTGAGAACATCAGCCACACTTGGTGGCCCCAATGAGTCCTCGAGCAGCTTCATACTACATGCAGAAAAGGCAATGCAGTTTATCAACAAAGAATGTTTCTGACCTGCATTATTTTGCTTAGGCATAGCAGTTCTCCATTAAGTTCATTTCCTCAGCACATTGTGGATCCTGTCACTCAGGATGATGATGACATCATGAGTGTGGGCTGAGTTTTACTATTTGGGGAAGGGAAGGTGATATGTTAGAGGCTGGGCATCTTTGCTATGCATATTTTTCACATTAGTGATGCCTCTCTGACTTGCTGCTATAGTGTAGTATAACAGGTTAGGAATGAGGTAAATGGTTATATCAAATGAATTGGAACAGATCAGAGATTTAGCCCATCTCAGAAGTAAATAAATAATTAGATGACAGTAAAAAAGGACATATGCATCATTTGTAATCATTAGAACTCTCAGCAAAGATAATAGACTTTGAGAGCAGACAATATATTCTGGACTACTTCAATGAAAATTAAATTTAGATACATTTATATTACATGCTACTGTGGTAGTATACCTTAAATTATACAGTTCTCTAATAATGGAATCATTTATACCCATTCTTTAGTTCCTTTCATTGGCAACAATGTAGTAAGTGTGACATCATATTGGCAACAGCCCAATGGTACAACAAAAGATTATGACATCAGCTATGGATAAACTGCAGAGACAGATACCCTGATAGAGAATCCTAATAAGATATGTTATCTATTCCTATGACATCACTACACCTCATAGCATGATACACCATTCATTTGTGTACATATGGTATCTAATATGAATTGCATGCTATTATTATTATGTTCTCATTTTTTTTCTGAAATGTTAGCAGCTTTATATACAAAACAGACAATAAGAAGGGCCAGTCAGAAAAGTAGACTAATTAGTGGAAGAAATTTGTGAAACATAATTAGTTTTGCACATGACATAAATTTAGATTAAATTCAGAATCTGGGCTCAAAAATTGTAGGTTAAGACAAGGGAAAGTAGGCAGAAATCAAGCCATCACTGAAATTAATAAAAAAATAATCAAAAGTGTCATTTTTGAATGTAAAAGTGCCAGGAGATACATCTTATGTGAAAGGATTTTCACTACAGATATGAATGAATCGAGGAATAGCTAGAATGGTTATAATGTAAAAGACTTTATTATATCACCTACAACAACATGGTTATGGTTTACTGTTACTCATAAACAGTTTGTTGCCCCATAAAGTTGAATGGAAGGATTTTGTAAAAATGATATCAATTTAATTTTCTTCCCAGTAAATGAGCTCACTATTTTTCACAGATTAAAAGAAATATAGCTGAAAAGTGTGAATGTGTATGTTTTAGAATGTATGCTGCCAGAAATTGTTTGCTTTATTCTTAATTTCCACAAATTTAACACAAACTTCCTTAATCTTTACATGCTTTAATCAATATTGGTAATTTTTAACATTATCTGAACTTTTATAGGCATCAGTGACTGTCAGACACTCTACAATGCAGATAACACACTGAAAACGGGTGTTTATTCGGCACATTATGATCCCAATGCTGGTATAAAGAAGGTCATCTGTGACATGGGAGTGAAAGGCAGGACTATTATCTTTCAGAGCTACATGGATAAGGACATAAACTTTCATCTAGAGTAGAAATCCTATAAAATAGGCTTTGGAGATCCACAGTTCACCTACTGGCTGGGGAATGAATTTGTTCACCAGTTAATTAAAAGAGCAGTCTACAAGCTGAGGGTGGCATTTGTGGTTGAAAGTGTTCACAAGTTTGCTGAATATGATTACTTCAGACTAGAGCCAGAATCTCTCAATTACACCATGAGACTGGGATCATACCAGCCCAGTACAGCGGTAGACAGTTTCACCAGTCTTTTTGTCAAAAATAAGGTGGATGACACCACATTCAGCACCCCTGATAAGGACAGCGATCACTCACATGGAAATTGTGCTTCAACCTACCAGTGTGGCTGGTGGTACAGAGACTGCCATTCCTCTTTCCTGACCATGAAGGGCCACCTTCAATGGGAAGGATTATGTAGCAACAAGGGTGAATGTACTTTTGTAAAGATGATGATAAGAAGAACATAGATTAATGTTTGTTGTTTTAAAAGGAATTATAATGATAACGTACAAAAGATGAGTTCTATAAAGTGCAGGCAAAAGAATTTAATGCCTGATAGCCTGAATGAATGGGTAGATGGATGCATATGGATAATGAATGGATTTTTACAGCAAAGAATGCCATGCCTCCTGCAGGAATATTATTACTCTGTATGCAAATAAAATAAACAAGTTTACAATTATTTGTGTTATTCTACTTGCTTTACTTTCTACAAAATTTTATTTCCGATATTTTGCTGCATTCAGCATGTATTATTATATATTTGTGGTGATCCGTGAATGATCTGGAATCGTATTTTATGGATAAGGTTTTGATGGATGAAGTGTATAGCATTTGTCCATCTTTTCATTTGTTTATTTATTTGTTTAAGGTAGAATATTGTGAGCTATGACCTTTTTACAAAACAAACAGTGTCTTATACTTAAGGTATACAGTAGAAGTAGCACAACATAGCAGTACAGTCACATCAAAATGACATTTCATTACAAAATGATGTAGTTAGTAAACAGCAAATATCATTTTGGATTGCTTGTAAGACAAACTACATTTCTGAGTTATGTAAACTGTTTAAGAAACCTACTCAGCAGACCTATGCAAAAAGATAAATTGAAAGTGGATCAAAGTTCTCCTTCAAAATATTCACTGAGATGTGCAAGGTACACTTTTATATATCTGTTGTTAGCATAGCAGTGGAAATTAGTGAATCTAGTGAAGAAAGGAAACTGATCTCTAAGCCTGCAAATTCAGATAAACAAAACTTTGCCTAAGCAACATAAATGAGAACTAATAAAGTTTTGGTTATGGAGCAAAGAAGTGGTACCCCCTGCTGGCTGGGGGTGTGGCACTGGGGGCTGCCACAACATTTATTTTTTTTAATTAAACAAAGTATTTACCTTTCTTCATTAAGGACACAATCTGTGTCTGTGGGTGCATTGTTCATATTACATATGCACACACCAACATGCAAGGCTTAAATGCATGTCAGTTAATTAGCTTGCTCAGGCTCAAACCCTGCCCCTTAGCTCCAGAGGACAAGAACCTTAATCCTCTACCTCAGCTACCAGATGATGCACTTAGTCATCAGAGCTGATTGAAATGTTCTGAAATGGGTGATTTTTGTATTTTATTGGTTCATACACTTTGTTTCACTGCTTAATAGAAAAAGTCTTCAAAACTGCAGGGGTGCATTTTTGGTGAATGTGAGTTTCAGTGTATTTTCAATGACTGTGGGCTTCAATGCATTTTGTAGGAATGTGAGTTTCAAGAGCAAAGTTTACTGTTGTTCATGCTG
This sequence comes from Protopterus annectens, assembly GCF_019279795.1. Classification (NCBI taxonomy): domain Eukaryota; kingdom Metazoa; phylum Chordata; order Ceratodontiformes; family Protopteridae; genus Protopterus; species Protopterus annectens. The sequence continues at coordinate 500,192,083 of NC_056746.1, read as the reverse complement.
TCTGTTTTCAATGTGCGGCTGTTTTGTTTATCTAATAGCCATCAGTGCTTCTACTAGACAATTTGAAAAGAGTGTTAGTAACACAGCAGGTAGCATACTTACCTTTGGTGCAGAAGATTATAGGTTCTACTCCCATGCCAAGTAGATGGATTGCTGATACTATAATGTACTTTTGGGGAGTGTGTCTTCTTTTGGGTTAGATGCTAAACTGAGGCCCCGTCTATCTGCAGTAATGGTAGGTGCTATGAGGTCTTTGAAATCCACCTAGGCTATCACAAAGACTAGGAGGAAGTTCCTCAATGTCCTGACCAAATTTCCCCTAGTAGTATAAATACCACAATGGTCTCCCCTGAAAAGGCACTACAGCTAACCTGGTCAACAAAGTGTATTTAAATTAAAAGTTTTAAATTAAATCCCTACCTCTTCCTTATTTCAAAGGTAAAGAAGAAATAGTATACACACTGATAGTTTTAAGCAGTGTTTATGGTAATTGAGAGGAGAGAGACAAGTAACGGGACTCCAGACTGGCTGCAGGGGTGGTGGGTGGGGTGGTGGTCCTGTTGTCTTCCCCTGCCTAGGGCATAATTTGACCATGATCAGGCTCTGTTTAGAAGTGTCTGGCCGAATAAATCTAATTCAAAACCATGGTAGTACAGTTAGCTTAAAACCATATAGAATATTAGATCCCTAAATAAATTCCATATGTGGTGCATTAAAGAAATGGCTTAAAGAAAACATCATGGGGGGGTGTCACAAAATGAGTACAGCAATACAGACAATGTCGGTTCCAAAACTTAAAGGAAGAAATGGGAACTGTTATGGTTGTCGGAAATAGAGCTACTTTATAACATATGATAACAATGCCGTGTACTGGCTGAATAATGTGATATAAAGGCTGGAGAATGCAAGAGTCCTAAATGCACTAAAAAGGCAACAGCCATTCAAAAGTAAAGTACTGCACTGTTGTGGTTCATTCCACTACAAAATGGATGGCTGGTTTTCAGCATGCAAGCCTTCAAGCTGACATGAAGCTGATGGCTTTAAGCTAGGGAGGGTCAATGGCAGAATAGAGTGATAGTAAAAATGGCACAAAATGTATAAAATTTGTGATCCTTGGAAATAATATGGTCTACAAGCAGTGTTATATAGAGTTAACTAGTGTTTGTTTACATGAGTAGTGTTTCTGTAAAGTTGTACTTGTTTCTTTAAGAACCTGAAAGATGCCTGGCTGTATTAGGGTGAGCAAAGTAGTCAAATGACCTAGTGAATGTAACATAAAAAGAGAGCTGAATGAATCCCAGTCAGAGACCATTTGACCTTTTGTGAAACATGACTAGGTGTCTGAAGCAGCAGCTGTGATAGAGAGAATCTATCACAGTGAAGGATGATTTTGAAGGAGAAACTGGAATTTTTCTCCAGAGGAGGAATCCAGAGAGACCCACTTGCATGTTTCCTAGCAGAATAAGACTAATTTTTTTGAGCTATTTTTGTTTCCCTCACAGCTGACCACCTACTCCCAGTGTCTCTCCTCAATTCCTGGGTCTGTCGAGCACTCCTACCTCTCACGGAGTTGTTCCTACTAGGTTTACAGCTAGCAAGGAGATAGAAGAATGTTGGTGTGGCATCATACAACTGCTGAGGGAGTATTTTCCTATTTTTCTGTCACCCTGGCACATTTCCAGTAACACCGTACAATTGGGATGTGCAGTGGGTGTAAATGCAGAAATCCAGAAGGTTGATGTTAAAAGGAAACCCACCCACCCTTTGGCTGCACGACAAACACGCACACACACACACACACACACACACACACACACACACACACACACACACACACACACACACACACACACACATGCACACACCATTTGTGATACTGTAATTATTTGATACAAACAATATACAATGACACAAAATATGAAGATGAGTTTGTTTACATATCCTTTTCCCTAAATTCACAAACTAAGTACAGTATATAAGAAAGTGCCATGAAGTAATTTTCTGGGAATATTTCTAGAATGTTCAAATTGTTCTAAGCTGTTGTTATCTTCATAGCCTCTTATTATGCTTGCATTTCAGGAGAGCAATGCGTAGTCTATCCCAGATGCCCCAAAAGCACCGTCTGGTTAAGTGACTTGCTCAAGATCACACAGCACGCAAATGAAGGCTGAGGGAATCAAACCCTGTGAAGCAGGAAATAGTGCATTAACAGCTCACAGCCTTAGTTTTCTGCATTAAATGCCAGGCAATGCTAGCTCCCATTTTTTTGTAGGGATCACCACCTATATAACTATTTATTTGCCTTGTTTTGTGTAAACTGGTGCACTTTAAATATATATATATATATATATATATATATTTTCTAGCTTACAAACGCAATAAATAACAAACCACTATTTAATGACCTGGTACAACATCAGAATTACACTAATATTTCTTTGTCACAAAGTGATATTTTTTTTCTCATTTTTAAATATTATAGACGGAACACCATTTTGACTAGTACAAAATAATATACAAACGTTCAGGATGCAGCTATTTTCAATATACGTGCTACTTCAAATGACTTTTTTCTAAGAAAAAAAAAAACTCTCCGCTAAGTAAAGAATATGTCTTGCTGTAGGTAAGGTCAAATGCCAGTCAAAATATGCAATAATAATTGTCAAAGTGCAGAATTTTGAAAACATTCAGTTTAGGACCAAGCGATATATATATATATATATATATATATATATATATATATATATATATATATATATATATATACCAGACCTAAACACAATTTTTATTTATGTATAAATGTGAGGGTTTCAATAGTTTTAAATGCTATGGTAAAAATTAACATAAAAGCTAAAATATTCATGCTATAGATTAAGATGCAGCTTACTTTTGAATCAAATGTATTGTATACCTGCGCTTCCCCAACACCATTTGCTGAAACATGTTCACATGTATAAGACCATTTAACTATTTTGGAGGTGGGTGTAACAGTGCTGCTTGAGTAATAGTAGCAACAATACTGCACACTTATTGTAAAGCAACCTCAGTGCACCCCTATGGGTAGTAGTAGTAGTAGCACTACATCCCTATAGTTGAGTAACATAAGAACGTTGTTTTCACAGTAGCAGTACTACATTCTTATTGTACAGTATACCAGTATATCCCTATAATAATAGCAAGACTTTATTGCTCTGGTAGACTAACAGTATAGATCCCTATAGTTGTAGAGTAACAGTAGTAGATCCCTGTATAGTAGTAGCAGTAATATATTCCTATTGTAGATTAACAGCAATGCATCCTTATCTTATTAGTAGTACTTCACCCTTATTGAGGAATAACAGCAATAAATTCCTATAGTAGTAGCATTACTGCATCCTTGTTTTAGAACAACATCAGTGTATCCCTATGAGAGTAGCAATACTCCATCTATATTACAGAGTAACTGTAGTGCATCCCTATAGCTGTAGCAACACTGCATCCAAATTATAGAGTGACATCATTACATCCCCATCATAACTGCAGTGTTTCATTCCTGTTGCAAAATAAAAACAATGTATCCTTATAGAAGTAAGAGGGCTGTATTCTTGTTGTAGAATAACAGAGGTACATCTCTGTCATAGTAATAGTACTCCAACCACATTATAGTGTAGCAGCAGTACATTCTCCTCATAGTACCGTTACTGTATCCTTAATGTAACAGTAATACATCTGTATAGTAGTAGCAGTACTGCATCCCCTAATGTAGAGCAACAGCAATACATTCCTATAGTGCTAGCCATACTACATCCCGATTTCAGGGTAACAGCAGTACATCTTTGTAGGAGTGGTACTGCATCCCACTTGTAGAGAAACTGCAGTGCAGATTTAGTAGAATTCAGTTTTGTGTAAACAATAAAGTTAGTAGAATTTAGTACTGTTTAGCTTAATCTGCCCCAATAAAGCACCCTTATTAGTCTGCATTAATAAAGTACTGTTAATAGCCTTCTAATCCCAATACACAGGGCCGGCCTTAGGCATAGGCGAACTAGGCGACCGCCTAGGGCGCCGTAAAGACCGGTGTCATAAAGGACGCAAATTAAGTGAATTTACTTCTCTCCACTTTTCAACTCTAGCATTGTGCCCGTTTGTACTGCAGCATTGCACCCTCCCCCACTTCCGTAATTAAGCACACAGAATGCCCCCCTACTGTATTCTTCCACCCCCCTCATCTATTTGATGAGTCTCAGTGACTGCTCTTGTTGAGGATTATTTAAAGCATCCAATCAGTGATGCTTTCGTTTACCACTGACATCCCTGGCTAGTGCTCCAATCACCAGTATATAATGCAGCTCACGCCTGCCTCTCACTCCTTTTCTCATTGACGAGATGGAGGCGGGCGCATCTATTGGCTGTCGTTACTTTCGCTTTCTGATCTGTGGACTGGTCGGCGTGGATTATCGGCGGTCTGATTCCTTCACCATGTGGGCTACGGCGGGCTACCAACTTGGATTTTTGCATTTTTTTGTGCTTACTTGCTTTTGAAGGTAAGTAAGTTGATTCAGGCATGCAGCTTTCATGCTTATGCTACGAAACACCAGATAAAATATAATATTGCTGAATTTGCTGTGTTTTCCTGCTCTGGCCTGGGTTAGCGGTTAGTTGTGAAAACTATTGTTTTTCCTGTTTTCTGCAGTTAGTTTTTTGGATCGGATGCATTAAATTAGCTCGCTGGTCAGCTTAGCAAGTGCATTTCATAATCTTTTCTTAATGTGTGCCCCAGTGGTGAGCTGGACTTTACGACCATAACTTTGTTTGGATTATCAATGCCTGAAACCGTCCCATCATATCTTCACCATATTGTTAGTGGGTTTTTACCTTTAGCACTTCACCATGCAAAGTAATGTGCTCCTACATAGTTCTAATGTCAGTGTTAGAAGAAAAGTGGGTATAGTACAGATGGTTTAAGTGGTGTTTCTCTCTGTTGGTTGCACAAAATTTGCACTTCAGTCCTGTTACCAACTTTGTATTATTGACTGGAGTGTTAAGAAATGTTTATTTCTGATAAGCACATAAAGAGCTTTGCATGATGATTGCAAATATGATTTCAGTACATCAGGATATTATTACAGACATGGCAAATTCATACTGTCAGAGTTGAGTTTTCCACTATGCTGCTTATTGCAGGAAATAGAAAAGAATGTTCTAGTTAATAGAAGAGATTGCACTCCAAGAACTTTGAAAAAGAAGCAGAAAAGTCTTTTCATTCCAAGGCTTAAAACAACTTTAGCATAAAAACTGCTTTATCTTAGCAATAATCGAAAACAATGTGTTTAATTATTGAAAAATAAAATCTGTCTTAGGTTTTAACACACATTAATTGAGGTTGTGAATATGACCTACACTACAGTTTTTTTATTAAGTGTTTTTATGACCTTTGTACATATATATATGTATATATATGTATATATATATATATATATATATATATATATATATATATATATATATATATATATATAATTTTATCAGTTTATACATATGAATATATATATATATATATATTTTATTACTTATTTAAACAATGTATTTTATGACTTGATTAGGAGTTAAATAGGATATACTTATAAATGCACTTGCACTTTATCTCGTATAAGAGTTTAGTGATTTTACAACATCAATTCCTTTTCATTGTGTTTATTACACCTAACAAGTATTTATTCAATTAAGGTTGAGTGTTTAATTGCAGATGCACCACCTTATAAATATGCTTGTTAGTTGTTTGTAAATTTGTCTGATGAAGGTGAGACATTGGGCTCTCCGAAAGTGTTTTTGTGCTAACTTTATTCATTAAAACTAATATTTGCCCTGGGATTGTGCACTGTTGCTCATTTCTGTTTTTTCTTGTTTTTTAGTGTAATATGTCTTGAACAGGCTATATTTTTCCTAGTATGAAACTAAACTGTCCTTTGCTCATGATCCAAATCCATGGTCTTGGGCACCAACAAGGTTCAGAAATTGGTAAATTAAATTAGTCTACTTTTTAGAACAGAACTGTAATTTTGCCAAAGAGCACGCAGCTCTCACCCTCTTTATAGCAAAAATCTATTTTCAAACAGTAGCGTCAACAGATTTTTTTCTACAGCATCTTTCAGTTTACTTTGCTTTATTACTTTTTTCAGAGTTTTATATCTGGGGCAAGTTTCCAATTGCACCTAATTCAGTCCTGCTTAACTGAACTGATCCAGGTTATGCTCACATTTTGTTTTTGACTACTAAAGGCTGTTTCTAATGCAACACAGGCCATACACATTACAACTTTTTAGGGTTTATGCACTTGTTTTCACATAACCCTTTACTCCATTTTTGACACAGGAGTCAAATGACTAGAGAAGCCAGGGCACAGAGGCGAGACAAGCCATTAACATCACTCCAAGCCTGTGGTCAGTAGAAAAATGGTTGGGTTGTCTTAGGCTGAAGAGCTAGCTCTTTCATTTATCACGCTGCATCCATATAAATTGTTTTGCCACAGATGGAACACTTACCTTTTGCACCGTGTCATAAGATTCCAGTAACACTGATGCATTTTCCTCTTATTTCTTTCATTTTTTATCCTACATGTTTATTGTTTACATTATAATTGTATATTTTTCCAACACAGAAGTCTGTAAACCTTTGAGACTAATGACACTAAAGCAGGGATAGGAAAGAGACGCATTCATAGACTTGGACACAACTTCAGGAGCCTACCCTGACTTCACTGGGGATTCAATAGATTTTTGGGCCTTGGTTTATGCATTTTTTTATTAAAAGGGGCACATGCATATACTAGGAGTGACGGGGTAGAAAATGCATCATTGTATGTAGTATTTAAATGCCTCGTGGCTATGTTACTAGGCATGCTATCATGACAAAGTGAGGCATAAATCTTCTGCAATAATTATACAGCCATAAAAAGCTCTTACTTGCTTCTTTGTGTGTGGTCTTGAGCAATTTCTTTTAGCCTGTACTTTCCCCAGTTGAAGTTTCATCAGACCATACCTTGTGGAGGCTTCAAGCATTCCAGCTGTACATTTAGAAGGGTTGACCCTCAAATCCTTTGCTAGATTGAATCCAGAATTGTCTGTAGCCTTAGCAGGTGGAACTCTCAGTCCTTACTGTAAATTAACATAATTCTTTGAAATGTGACTGAGACCCGATATAACTAAAAAACACTTTTTGCTGAAGTCTGCTATCTATGGTAGAGAAAGCTGTCTGCTCTTTAACTTGCTCTGTTAGAGGGGACTGCCTGCAAGATTTTTGTTTACGTCTAGCCTCATAAAGTAATGTGCTTTCCCTAACCTTTATACTAATTCATATCTTCAAGGCATTAGCTACGCTTCTATTTTAGAGACCTTTTAAGTTTACAGAAGTCATTGCAAAGTGTGATGGTGTCATTCATTTTTTACTCCAACACCAGTGATACCACCTGTCAAGCTTCAGGGATCCAGTAAGACATTTTCTTCTGACTTTATAACTATGTCATGCTTAACTAAGGTATTTTATTTTTTTTCTGTCAAGACTAACTCCATAAAATGAATAGCATCACCCACCCATGAAGCCAAATAATATCTGAAGTCAAAAACCTCCTGGAGTGATGCAGTCCTCAAAATTCACACAGCCAATAAAAATAAGATTTTCTTTATTAAAAAGTTAAGCGCTTTCGTCTCTGTTGAACTAGGGACTTCAGAACAAAATCATTAAAACCTGGTTCTGATTTTCCATGCATTTAAACATTGAAAGCTGGAGTGGCTTATGTGGGGGTGACCCATTCGTGGGTGTGGCTCAAATAGGGGTGTTCCTTGAGTATGGTGTGGGTGGGGCTTAAGGGGGCACCAGAGCAGTACTTCGCCTAGGGCGCTGTTTCAGCTAAGGCCGCCCCTGCCAATACACCATCCCCTTGTACTACCCACAAATCAAAGGACTGTATATTACGGACATGCAATTTTCTAACTTCGCTGTAGCCAGCTTGGTGGATATGGACATCTTGAAACAACATAGCAGTTGTCTCATGTTTATTAATAGCTACTTAAACCTTAAAGAGTCAGACACAGTATGCGAAATGTGTACTTACACAATGACATTGGAGGCTAACCCCCGACATACACATTCACAGGTTGTCAAAACCACCCATATAACACTAACCTCACATAGCACCATACCTCTCAACCTCTCAGTGCAAGAAATCTGGTCAAAGCCAGAAAAAATGGGGAGACAAAGGCCCAAAAATAGGTACAGATTTTAAATATTGGCCCTATAAACTTAGAAAGTTGCTAGTATGAAAGATTTTACATTATTATATATTTTCTGAAGGATATGAAGTCTAAAACTAAAATGTCTGCTGTTATTTAGTATTATTTAGTGACTTTAATCCTCAATGATTTGCCAGAAAATAACAAATTTTATAAGGAACAGAATAAAAATAACAGGCAAAAATCTGGACATTCTGTGAAAATCTGGACAGCTGAGAGGGATACATAGCACTCAACACACACACACACACACACACACACACACACACACACACACACACACACACACACACACACACACACACACACACACACACACACACACACAGACTGATGTATGCTGAGATACTTAAAAGCAATCTTCCTAAATTAATAAAGATCAGCTAGACTACCCACTATCAAAGTTATGCCTCAGGAAGCCAAAGGCACTCAGAAAAAACAATACCCAATGTGATGTCTCTGCTCTGGGCAAATAATCAGGGAGTGTCAAACCTCACCACTGACACCAGTGAGGTATCTTCACTTGGAACTAAAATAGATACAGATGGTATTTCCAGTTGCATCTCTCTATACCAAGCACACTCAGTCCTGGGGCTGGGTTTCCCTCTCTCTCTCTCCATGCCCCCAAATAAGACTCCTGACTGACACAGCTGCAGAATTGAGTCCTCAGCTGAGTGTTCCAAGCCAAGTCCTCCACCACCCTGTCTGTGAAACCAGTGGTCTGGGACCCTGCTCCAAGTAGTTGACACACACACTGTCTGAGATTTGATTTTCACACACACATACACACACACACACACACACACACACACACACACACACACACACACACACACACACACACACACACACACACACCTGGGAAAGATGGCAAAGATTTACCAGCTGTGCCACCTCTGCCCAGACTATAGGGTAGATACTGTCAACAGAACACTCCAAAGCCAGCTACTTTAAGGCTCTTACAAGGGTACCCAATTTCACAAAGTAAAATTAATACTAATAAAAATGGTAGTGTTTGACCAATGCAACAAAGCTTTCAGAAGTAGCCACGGGATTGCCAAATAAATATAAGTACTCTCAAAGTTTTACATATTCTCTAAATGACCAGCCACAATGAAACGTTTAAATATATTTAATAATAAATAATAAAAATAACATAAAAATACTGAATATCTATTTACAATAAACACCAGAGTTTCAACACAGAAAATATTAAAATTAACCCAGATGGAAAGGTTCACACAGATACAGAAAAACAATATTTAACTAATCTCACTGTACTTTCCTGACTGACTACTAGAGCAAAGTAAGATGACATGAGTGATTGGTCCTTTCTTTGTCAGGTTTCACAAACAAACTCCTCTGAGACTTCTATCTCATCTAGTATTAAAACAGCATTTCATTGCTGGATTATAGAATGACATCACAAACATATGGTCGTCTGACTCTGGTTCCTACACTATCCCCTTTACTGGAAACTGAACCAGAATCTAGCAAGTATGTGCCATAATACACACACATAGAGCTTTGTTAAGATGTGTTATAACATTTGGAAGCTATAAAACCATTTCAAAAACGTCTACCCTTCCAGGGTAGCAATTAGCTCATCCCTAAGGAGAATACAGTAGGCTTCCTAGTCTTGGTTTTCTCAGACATTTTGTCTCTGGCAGCAATCAGAACTTTAAGATGCAATTTTTATTGCCTAAACCAGGTAATTTCATTTCAGACTATTTTTCAAAGTTAGCTGGACTGAAATTAACCTCTTCTCTTCCTGTATCCTCTGTTACAATATATTCATTTCAACAGTTACAATACATTCTGACATACAGGTGTATTTTTTTTCTGTCCAGCAGGACCCACTTTTGGTACACTTTTAACACAAGTAGCTTTACAAATACATTTTCAACACAAGCCCCTGTACAACTCAGTTTGATATACAAGTGACATGTAATTATTTACAAAACTCCAGCTAGTTATGCTGGTATATGTTACACATCCACTGCACTACTTCTCCTTGTATAGCTGGCACTGCTTCATATCATCACACCTAACACCTCATAAGCTGTCACTCTCAGTGGAGCCCCAAACACTAAGCCCCTAAGACAAGTAAACACACTTCTCAGGACTCTCATAATAGGTGACTCACTTGTAAGATATACTGATGCTCCTCTAATCAGGCTGAGCAAGGAGAAGATAACTTTTAGTTGCTTATATGGAGCCAGGATCTGCGAAATCACACATGCACTCAAGTCATTATGTCATGGGTACCAGTATGATTCCATCATTGTCCATGTAGGTGTAAATGAACTGAGATGTACCTCCATGGACTTTATGAAGAGAGATATTATGGAGCTTTCAGACTATGTGTCTCAGGCTGGTAACAAAACTGGCACTGAGTAGTATATTACCATCACCGGGAATTATACCACAGTATGAGCAAAAATTTATTGATTTCAACAACTAGCTGTCTTTCTGGTGTCCCTCTAAGGGGATCCAATATTTGTCAGCTTAGGAGGACATGGTCAAAAGACCATGTTGCTTTGCCAAGGATGGTCTGCACCTTTCCCCTCTAGCCTTCCAAATACTGGCTAAGGCTTTGTCTACCTCACAGTGCCTTTTTTAGGCAATGCCAAATTAACAAACCTACCAACATAGCAAAAACAACTCCACCTAAATAAAAATCTGCATTCCCTCCAAGCCCTCTTCACACTCGAGAATATAGACATCTGTGCAGTTACTGAAATGTGATTTAAAGTAACAGAGGCTACCCCTACAGTGCAAGGTTTCAGTACTTTCAACATTTTGAGATCAGTAGCTGCACAGACAAGGGGTAAAAGAGGAGGTGTTTCAATGTACATCAATAACAAGCATGCCTCTAGAGTAGTCAAACAGGATGATGTGCTAGAATTCCTCCATATTTAGATCACCACAGACAAAATCCAGTACCATATCATAGCCAGCTATAGGTTACCCTTCATGTCCCAAGAAGCTCATAATGCATACTTGGATCTACTGGAGATACGTACCATTCAACTTAACATCCTACTCTTGGGAGATGTTAATTACCACTCTGTTAGATTAAGAATCCTACAGGGCCTTAAATCTACAGGTGCAGAGATTCCTGAACTTCATAAATATAGACGCCATTGACCAAATAGTGAATATGCCCACTAGAGGCTCCAATATATTGTATCTCATTCTCTCACATTTGAGATAATGCTGCACCCTACCCAATTTCTCGTTGTCCCTTGTAAGGTCTGACCATAAAGCTATCTCCTTCAAAATCAAAATTAGCTCCATAATCTCATTAAATCCAATAACAGGAACTATTCCAAGGCAAATTGTCTGCTACTAAGTGATTGTTTCTCAAAATTTGATGCCCCTCCAAACCCTGAGAACACACCAGCCTTTGCTGAATTACTCTCAGAAATTCTGTACGACCATGTTAATGGCTGCATAGAGGCTGCCGTACCTACCAGAAGTAACCCCAGAACTAGTCCCAGCAGCAAACCACCCTGGTGGCATCCCAGATTAAACAGGATATACAACAAAAGGAAAAAAATTATGGCAAAAATCAGCAAAGGTAAATCCCACAAAGATAAAAACATTTTCATCAAAGTAAATAGGCAACTAAGAGGGCTAATTAGGTCAAGCAGAGCCAAGTTTAAGGTTAGGATATCCTCCCATGTGAAAGATAGCCATAAGGCCTACTACAACTATGTTAGAAACTTCAGGTGCAGCACACAGCAACGTGTTGAACTGGTGGTTAATAGTGTCACATTCACTGAGCCTGGTGATATAATGAACTTGCTACTGGACAAATTCGATTCCAACTTTACCCCCTTCTGACGCCAACGAATCACCCTGTAATACCCTCAAACATAACTCCTCCAACTATAACTAGGAGTATGCACTGGCTGCACTTACTAAAGCCAAGAATACAGCCTTAATGGGCCCTGATAACATCCTAAGGTGCCTCCTGGAATGTCTGAAATACAATTTATCAGGGCCCCTTTAGTCATTATTTAACTACAGTCTTAAAACAGACTTTGTGCCACTTGAATGGAGGACTGTGATGGTCATCATCCTTCATAAGGGAGGACATTCAATAGATCCTGAAAACTGCAGACTCATTAGTCTGACTAGTCTTATTTGCAAAGCCATAGAAAGAATTATCATGGAAATTATCAACAAGGAGATAGGAGACCTCCAGACACTAGCTCCATCCCAGTTTATCTTTGCCAAAGGAAGGTCATACTTACTAAATTTGGTGAACTTCTTTGAAAAGGTCATTAAGGCAATTGATGAGGGGAAAACTCTGTATACTGCCTACCTAGATCTGGCTAAGGCATTTGATGCAATATTCCACTCGGACTTTGTCAACAAACATACAGAACTAGGTGTAAACCCTTTATAACATGCTAGATAGCAAGCTAGTTCACTGATAGAACTCAAGAGGTTAGAATTGGTGAGGCCACCTCCACAAAGATGCCAGCCACCATTGAGTCCCCCAGGGCTCTGTGCTAAGCCCACTACTCTTTGGCAACCACTTCTCAGATATGAAAGCCAATGTCAAAGGCCTCTGGCTAACCAAGTTTGCAAGTGATTGCAAACTAGGGGCAGCCACTGAATCCCCCAAGACAAGAAAACTCTTTAGAAAGGTCTAATATCGAAAAGCTCTGGGTACCAAAGCCATGGCTCAGTACCAAGAAATGTATTATAGTACCTTTTGGAAAGTCGGCTACCCCCCAGTAACTACATCATCAATAAAACATACTTAAAAGTTGATTTACTAATCAGGGATCTGAGAACTCATCTAGATAGTAAATAGCCTTTGACCTAAATGTATTCAAGGTAGTACAAAAATCCTCCTATGCTTCTCAAATTATAAAACAAGGGTATGGCATCTACGTCTAGAGAGGTCATCATACCACTATACTTGGTCCTCATGAGACCCATCATAGGGTATGATGCCTCCTTCAATATGTACCTAACCAGACACATGCAGTAAATGGAATGTCCACAAAGGCTCCTTACAAAAACAATGCAAGGAATAAACTTGGTGTCCTAAGCTGATCGTCTCAAAGCTCTGTCTCTTTACCCTGTATCATACAGAGTTCTTAAAGGTGATCTTTGCCTGGCATACAAGGCATCGCTAGACCCTGTTTTGATGAATCTTTTCCACATCTGCAAAATACACAGCACCTAAATTTTGCTTGCAACATAAATAGGACATGTTAGAGAGACAGATATATTTCTCAAAGTCAGTAAACCACCCACATATAAATTAAATATAAATCAAATTTGGGGTCACATGGCTATGCTTGTAAGGGCCCTAGTGGTCATTAGCCTAGTGTACACCTATGAACCTACACTCCTATCACAGTAGCAGTACTGCATCCCTACTGTAAAGAAACTGAGGTATATCACTGTCACAGTAGCAGTACTGCATCCCTGTTGTAGAGTAACAGCAGTACATTCCTGTTGTAGTATCAATACTGCACCCCTGTTATACTGTAACAGTAGTTCATCCCTGTCATAGTAACAGCACTGCATCCATATATTAGTCTAACAGCAATGCATCCCTGTCATAGTAATAGTACTGCATCCATATAGTAGAGTAAAGAACAGTTGTGTAAAATCTTACCATAATGGTAGATGTCCTTGCCTTCACTGCTACAGTATTCCTTACTAATGGGGATTCTCTGCTGTGAAGCCCTCCTTCCGGCCAGTTTATAAAATTTACTGTTGCTTTAGGGTACGCTGAATGTCACCTGCACACTCCTTGCGTTCGTTAGAGCATAAATATGATGTTCAGACGTATCATCCTCAGAACAGATTGCTCCAGTAGGAACAACAATCCAAGGAAAACCAAGGAGAATCTGCACAGCCAGGAAGGGAAAAAGACCAGGGGGATGGAGGGAGGGAGTGAATACTGCAGCAGTGAAGGCAAGGACATCTACTGTTATGGTAAGATTTTACACAACTGTACTATGTCCTTACATTCACTGCTGCAGTATTCCTTACTAGTGGGAGAGTGCAAAAGCTCAAGAAGCAGCCTGGGAGGAGGAAGCAGCAGAGACCTCCAAGAAGCCATGATGAATGGCAGCAGCAAAACCAGCTCTGGCTCTGGAAATACCATCCGACTGGTAATGTTTGGCAAAGGTATGCACAGTCCAGGTAGCAGCTTCAAGAATAGAATTAGCATCTAAGCCTTTAAAAAAAGCAGCAGGAGAAGCCACAGCTCTAGTGGAATGAGCCTTAATAGAAGAAGGAAGGCTCTCGTCATGAAAAGTGTAACAAAAGGAAATAGCCTCTGAAATTCAATTGGAAATAGTTTGCTTGGAAACAACCAAACCTAAAGACCTAGGATGAAAGGAAACAAATAACTGGTCAGACTTCCTGATAGCTTTAGTTTTATTCAAATAAAATCTGTGCTGTCTATGCACATCTAAGGTATGTAGCACCCTCTCACTGTCAGATTGTGGATAGGGAAAAAAAGTAGGCAAATTAATAGACTGATTAAGTGACAACTCATTAACCACCTTGGGCATAAAAGAAGGATTAGTACACAGAGACACCCTGTCCTAATTAAAAAAAAGGTGGACAAGCCATAAGGGCTTGCAACTCAGACACCCACCTGGCAGAAGTTACAACTAACAAAAGAACTGTCTTCTAAGAACAATGCTGTAAAGAAGCTGAAACAGCAGGCTCAAAAGGAGCCTGAGTCAATTTTTCCAGAACAAAATTAAGATCCAGGAAAGAGGAATAGGCTTTCTGGGAGGTCTAATATTAAGGATACCTTTAAGAAACTGCTTAGCCTCAAATCTAGAAGCTAATGGGGAAGTTAAAGGCAAACAAGCAGAAAAAGTGAAAAAAAAAAGGATGTATGCAACAGACCAGCAGTTAAAACAATGTTCAGATTGGCAACAAAGGCATTCTGAGTATGGTACACCTGGACACCACCTTCAAGCCCTACCTTACACAAGGACTGTGCAGGTGACATTCAGCGTACCTTTAAAAAATGTAAACTTTTGTAAACTGGCTGGATGGAGGGCTTCATGGCAGGGAATCCCAATTAGTAAGGAATACTGCAGTGGTGAATATAAGGACATCAGCAGTACATCACTGTCATAGTAATAGTACTGCATCCATACAGTAGAAAAGCAGCATTGCATCCCTGTCATACTAATAGTACCGCATCTATATATTAGAGTAAAAACAGTGCATTCCTCTTATAGTATAAGCATTATATCCCTATTGTAGGGTAACAGCAGTACGTTTCTGTAGTAGTAGCAGTACTGCACGATGGTTGTAGAGTAACTACAGTACATCTTATAGTAGTGTAACAGTATTACAGCCTTATCACGGCAGAAGTATTGCATCCCTATAGAAGTACTAATATTTTATATCTATGTTACTTTGCTGATTTAAATAAAAGTTAGTAGGTGGCAATGCTATGACAACAATGAGTGTAGCTGAATCCTGGAACTTTCTCTTTCATGACCTCAGCACAGATTTTACTGCTTGTAATAACAGCTGAGCACCAATATGGACAACCTCTGCATGCATACATAGCAACATCTTGTTGCATTAAATGTTGATTTATCTTGTTACTGTGACACATGGATATCATAGTACTTCACTCATGTATCTACAAACAGTGTAACCCTTAGTACACCAGCAAATAAGGAGTCTTCTGTTCTTAGAAGAGTAGGACTCCCAAGTGTGGATTGTTGCATCCCTTCATGATAACTCAACACTAATGTTCTTGCTTCTGTAATGGTAGAGTATTAAAACAGTAAACTCTGCAAAGTTAATCCCTCTCCAGATTAAATAAAAATGGCTTATTTATGTGTCATCCCACTAATGCTGGGGAAACTCTTCCATTATTACACAGTTTAGTCTCTGAATAAAAGCTCATGAGCCCTTGTAACTGTAACAGAGCACTGCTACAGCTGAGAACTGCTCTCTTGTGAATTGTGATTCCCACAGTGTAGTCACCAGTTTCTCCTTTTCTTGGTTATGTCACACAGTTTGGAAAGGGAATTAATGTAGTCATACACAGTGCGTGTTCCAGTGAGCCGCTGGGCTTGACTACATTGGAATCAGCACCACATCAGGAAGAATACTGATATTACCTTTAAACAACTGTGATAAATCTGCAAAGGCTTTTCCTGTACTTGTAACGGAAAAGTCCAAAGTGAAAAAGATAATGCTCAGCTTCTGTAAGTGTGAAGTAGGAACAACTGGATCCTTGTGCAATACTGCCACCTGCTGTCTAAAATATAAATTCTTCCACTCCATCAGCATCAGTGTAGGAAAGTGCTGACAACACTGGTACACAGTGAAGGCCTGGTCAGACAAATACAGATCAGAAAATTAGATTTAGCATATGAACTTCCCCTGCGGAGTTGTATGGCTCCTTATCTGCAAAGGTGGCAAGGTTTCACATATCTTCTTAGTGTGGTTAGGCATTTAATTTCCACGATACTGCATTTTGAACTAATCACCAACAGCTGATATTTTTTGCCAAAAAGAAAGCTATTTGAAGCGATAAGAATATGTCACCTTGCATGTGTGTGGTTTTGTCAATGGCTCTTAAATTTGAAACACTAGATGTAGCTAGCTGACCCCAACTAATTTTTCCCACTGTGACTTTCCTGTTTTTATCCACTTGTGAGAGCCTGTATTTTAACAAGTAAATAGGCGATTGATTCTTGTTCCTTAAATCCTGGTTTGATGATTATCCATAACAGTCAATATCCAGTATTACAATATCATGGAATCCTTCAGCTTGTGAACATTTGTGAAAGTCTGTATTCACAAGATGATTATTTAGTGAGCTGCAAGCAAACTGATGCAGCTAATGTAAATAGCTTCTACCATGATATGCATTATTAAACTATCATCATCTATGGTAATTGTAATAACAACAAAAAAGACTGACCCCTGAATTCACTACTCTTCCATGCAGGACTAACTTAGTCCTGCACGGAAGTGCCCGTGTAGGAGCAGGACGGCAGCGGCATGCATAATGAAGGCTCGCTGCCTGAGCTCCTAGGCTTACACGGAGCGTGTATGAGTGCAGGAGACGTGTCTGAGTGCAGAGCTCTCAGAATAAACATGCCCCTGCAATATAGAACAGCAGAAGCTGTTAAGAAATGAGCGAGATCGCTCATAGGTGTCCTCATATCCCTTCCAACAGTTCCCCATGTGTACAACAGCAACAGGACATATAAATTAAAAGAAGAAACCCTTTTATTTAAAAAAAAAAAAATGATTAAAGCTAACTGTAGGTGCATGGGTGTGCCCATTGCTTAGCTATGGTTAATGCAGCTTAAATGGCTGAAGAGGATAACAAGGAAGATACATGCAAATAAAGCAGTATCACAATAGTGTAGTGGGTAGAGCACTTGCCTTACATAGAGGCATTCCTGGTTTGATTCCCCATGCAGTACATTCCATTTTCCATGTGGAATCTGTATATGAACATTTTTTTGCCGTATAACCTACAAATAACATTTAAATGTGAACTGGAGTACTGCATTAAATGCACATGTGAAGTGTCAGTGTCATAATGAATAAGGCACTAGTAAGCATGTTTAAGCACAAATAAGCAGTAGTAAGCATATATATGCACTAGTAAGTGTGTTTAAGTGCATTTGCACGGGGGTAAGCATTGCCTACACAGATTAAGCAAAGTAGAAGCTAACTGAGTGTAAGAAACTGTAACCGGAAGTAAGTACTGCTGAGCTCCGCACATACTTGCGCATACCCACTTACAACTGCTTTAAAATGCCTTAACCACTTTGTATCCAATGGCCCATGTTCTGCCCAGCAACAAAACAAACAACCTCCGCAAGGCTTGAACCTCAGGCCATGTACACTACACTCACAGTAATTGACCACTAAGCCATCACTGCAGTGCATAAGATTGAGGTTTCAACAAACAAATCCTCACCATAGGAAAATCAAATTGAATATGTGAAAGGAATCTATGCACAGTGTGCTGTTGTATAACCTGCTACATAACATAAATATGTGAACTGGAGTACTGCAGGAAGGCCAGATGTGAGATGTTATAGTAATAAAGTGTGGAAGTCCCCAGGACTCCATACAGTGTATGTACACATGAATCACGGATACCAGACACTTATATAACATGTAGCAAATAATACAGCAATGCCAAAAGGAAAATATAATGCAAATGAAATATTAAGCAACGCTAAGCATTGCACAACTCAGCTTAGTTAGGGTAAGCAATGTGTAGGCTGGCTAACTTAATCTTCCCAGTGGTATGCCATTTTAAGCAATGCCAGCATTAGGTAAGCAGGTGTGCCCATAGCTTAGCCGTTTCAAAACCATCCAGTCACAGGAAAGTGTGGGAAATCTGGCATATTTAAATCCCACAGGCACCAATAATTCTCATAACTGGTTGCAGCTCCCTACTGTAGGCAGAATGGGTGGAGTTGGGGAAGGCACTCGATTTAGAGTGCAGTGCTGGGGCATCCAATAGTCCAGATTCATGGTATGCTCCTGGTAAAACACCATGAGGAGAGACTACTGCAGGGCCAGTACCAGGGCTCTCAGTATAAAGTGGAGGCCTGGGACAGTCTCACCCATGACCTCACCAGTGCCACTGGTTTCCCCTGGTCTGGTGAGCAGGCCAGGCATCACCATGCTGACCTGAAGTAGCAGAGGGATGATCTCTTGGACCAGTGGATCCAAGAAGCAAGGCAGATGGCCGATGTCCTAGCACTAAGTATCCATTCTTCTACGTAGATAATGATTGCCTAGCTTGTGTATACTATGGATAGGTAATGGCTAAATATCTCTGTATTTCTCTGACAACTGCAGATGAGTGGGCTGCGAACCAGCAAGCCCATACTGCTAGGCTGCAAAGGCTGTGCCGCAAGGCAGATTAGTAATATTCCTGCATGTACTATCATAACGAATAAATATAACAGTTCTGGAAAGTGTTGAACCAGTATAAAAATGTATTGTGTATGGGATGTACTGAATAAACCAGACAATATGGCAGGAAGACTGTCATATATGTTGCATGGAAATAAAGGTGTAATATCCTGTGAATAAATGTATAACCCCTGGAGTGCTTGTGTACATCATGCTTTCATATGTTGTTGTAGTGTTGCATTCTATAAATAGTACTGTTGTATTAAGCAGTGTTACCCACACTGCTGAACGCAGGTAAAATGTGTAGGAAGGTCAGTATAGCAATGTTGGAAGTTCCAAGAGGTCAGTCATATAGAACAACTGAGGGAGACCTAGACAGAAACCATTGAATGCTTTATACCAACTCCCTGCTAGCACAATGTATTGTGATGACAATTGTAATA
Source organism: Protopterus annectens (assembly GCF_019279795.1). NCBI lineage: Eukaryota > Metazoa > Chordata > Ceratodontiformes > Protopteridae > Protopterus > Protopterus annectens. The sequence continues at coordinate 500,172,456 of NC_056746.1, read as the reverse complement.
ACATTACCACACACACAGAAGGGGTTCTAATCCAGGGAGTGATAGTAAGTTGTATGTATAATCATACCCTACAACTACACAGATTTTGCGAGAATATTCAGATAGAAAGCTGTATGCATAATTAGACCCAACAACTGTACATACTGTGGCGGAATATTCAGGTAGTAAGCTGTATGCATAGTCATACCCCTCAACTGTTCTGATCTGTACAGCATGTCCAGATAAATGGCCCAAATCTGCTGCCCGGTAACCTGTTCCCCTGACAAATCAGTGTGATGATCCAAGAAATGTAGGTGACTTATACTGACATATAATGAATAGTCAGACCTGAACATAAAAAGAGAATGCGTATGGAAACAAACCTGTCATTATAGCATCTCACCCAAAGTGTATGACAGCTATTCCAAAATGTGTCACATTAACACCTGCATCCTGTCAAGCCTTGACTAGAGTGTGTGCAATAACGGATTGTTTTGTATGTGTATAACATCAACATGGAATCTTGGAGTATTTGTCAGGTAGTGTTAACAAAGTTTTTCTCCACAGCTATAACAGGTCTGTCTACAAGCATGGAATCTGGGAATATGTGTATAAATTGTCAAGTAGTGTTAATGATTTTCTCAACAGGTATAACAGGCAAGAGGTGTAGACTGTAGGTGCAACACAGGTCACGTATATACTTGTCTACAAGCATGGAATCTGGGAGTATGTGTAGAAATTGTCAGGTAGTGCTAACAAAGAATTTCTCAACAGCTATAACAGGTAAGAGGTGTAGACTATACATAAGACACAGTCCACACACATACTAATCTACAAACATACCATTGTACAAAGTAAGGACATTGGGTAGTGTAATAATACATGTAAGGGACAGATCACTGCAGTGACTAAGAAAGTTGTGAAAACTATAGGGTTTTATTAGTTGGTAATTGACATCTCTCTCTCATCCCCTCCATATGTGCAACAATAACCATATTACACACCTCAATGCGTATGTGTACACTCCAAACTTTTGTTGGGACATATGTCCTATTGGTTTATAAATATTTACATTTGGTTCTATGCATGTGTCATGTTAAAATACTCCCATATTGGTGGCCTGTTGCCGTCAATGAAACCTGCATGCTGTTGTAATGGCCACTGTTGTCCCATATATGCATGTGTTCTGCTTGATCTGCAACTGTTGTAAACTGGTGTCTTGGGTTAATGGGAATACCTATGCATGCTGTTATAACTAATCCTGAATGCTGTTGACTATGACTAACTGATATCTTTCTTAAAACTGCAATACCAAAGCTTGTATTCGAAGGCCGGTCCCAGCGGACCCACCTGTCCCACCTCATCTGGCCATGGCACCAGGCGCCAGCATGTCTGGGGCCCAGCCTGGGACCTCCTCCTCCACTGGCCTTGCACCACCTTCAGGTGGAACCGCCACAGGGGATGGGGCTCGGCCACCCTGGGAGCAGGGGCAGAGAGGTACCTGTCACCCACGGTCAGATTCGGGAAGTGGTGCATAGGGAACTCAACAGGGAGTTTCAAGACCAGCTACGCCAGCTTGTGGGCCACATGGTGCAATTAGAGGGTGAGCCTGCCCCTCCTACCCAGCCCCCAACACAGCCAGCTTCGGGGCCGTGAAGGTGCAGTGGTGACTGCCCATGGGTGGGGACCTCAGTCCTACTGTTTCCATTTGGGGGCTCATGGGCTTGCGACTTCCAAACACCCCTCCTTGTCCAAGGTGTTTACCCCTCACATGTATCATATACTGCCCCTGTATGCATCTTGTTTGCCTTGTCTGTTAACCTACCCAACCTACCTCCCCAAATATACCTACTACCCCTCCCCAACATCCCACTCTCACCTGAAAAAGAAAAAAAAGGGCAATCTGTTCCCACAAAAAATCTTGCCTCATACATAGCTGCCCATTTTGCACACATGTCCACTGGACACATGTAATCCGGTCTAATTGGCATCACAACTTATTATTGTTGTCCTCACCCCCACCCAGGGGTTTGAGTGTCCAAATCTACCTCCAAATTCAGTGTATATGCACAGCTGTTGCTGTAGAAGAAATGGGCAGCTATGGACCTTCTCTACACCCTTCCTGAACATCCCTGACTATTTTTTCTACTGTCTTTCCCTCTTTGTGCCCCTTTTTTCACCACTTTCCTATCAACCCCTTTTCTTTTCTTTTAAAGGAATTAGCATGGGGGGGGTAAGTGAGAGTAAGCACTTTTAAGCAGCAGTAATCGGGTTTAAGCCTGTTTGCACGTGGTAAGCACTGCCTACACAGGTTAAGCAATTTAGAAGCTAACTGGGTGTAAGAAACTGTGACCAGAAGTTAGCAATGCTTACGGTTACGCAAACCCATGCAAACGGGATCGGGGGAAAATAAGGAAATAAACCTAAAATAAGCATTATAACTAAAATCAGTATTCTGCCATGCAAGTCAATGGCAGGCAGAAGACAACCTGGCCAGTGAGTAGTGGTTGTTAAGGGGGGAGGCTCAGTGTGAGACATGTAACTATGCATTAGCAGGCAATTCTATGCAAATGAGGGGAAGGATAGTGAATCCCAGTTTTCCCCAGCATGTGAGTCAAGTCCCAAAAGTGTAAGAGTATAAATAGGTGGGAGCAAGCCAAGGAGGTAGGTGACATCATGGGGGTGTGTGTCAGATATACTGTAAGTGGATTGGAGCCCTGTGGCTCGGGTTTGCTTCTAGTTTAGCACAGCTAAGCTAGGGTGTGTGTCTAAACCTACCTAGCACTTTTTACAAAGCCTAAGCAGGTGTGCGAGCTGTGCACCGGGTTTTACAGGAACAAAAATGAAGTTAAACCAGGAAATAACAGCAGTGTGCACATTGGAGCACTCTGTTTGCAAGGGGTGCCCCCAGGTTTAAACAGGGAGGCAATGGGAAGGGAAAACAGCAGTAGGAAGGTATTCAAGGAGAACTAGCGTAACTGGCAGGTGAAATGTATCAGAATCAGCCAATTACACAGGCAGCAGACTATCCCAGCCCAGAACATTAATATAAACTAAGCAAACACCTTCCCCTCTGTTTTTTCCCACACTTTACACCACCGATGTATACAAGTGGGGAAAGTTTAACAAACAAACCTAAAAAATGAGAAGGGCTGCAGCAGGCAACATAGAACAACATGTGCAAGAGGCTGAGGGTGGTGAGGATGTGAATGCTGCCGAACAACCCACAGTGAGGAGACGGAGAAGAGTGTACAGACCCAGGGTAACCTACCAGGGGCTACATGAGCTGGAGATAGTGGAGCACTATAGGGTGGATAGAGACCTTCTACAGCAAATTGTTGAGCTGTGCCGGCCACACCTGACACACCAAACTGACCGAGGGGAACCTATCCCAGTGGATACCAAGGTATGTGTAGGCCTAGGTATACTAGCTACAGGTACCTCCCAAAGCACAAATGGGGATATCATGGGGATCTCACAGGCATCAGCATCCAGAGTATTCCACCAGTTCCTGGATGTCATACCAGCACATGCCAGTGAGCACGTATATTTCCTCAACACCCATGAGGTGTTGACCAGCAATATGCATCTCTTCCACCAAATAGCATAATACCTTGGGGTAGTGGGTGCTATAGACTGCACGCACATATGTATCAAAGCACCACCTGGTGAGCAGGGTAGGGCCCACATAAACCACAGGGGCATCCCCTCCATCAACTGCCAGGTCGTATGTGATGCCCAGGGCATTATAATGAATGTGTGTGCTGGCTGCCCTGGAAGCTATGATGATTCCCACATATGGCATCTGCCACTGCTGTACCAGAGATTTGCCAATGGGGACATCCCCTACGGTCACCTAGTGGGGGATGCTTGGTACACACTGGAGCCGTGGCTGATGACTCCTATCAGAAATGCACACACACCTGAACAACAACACCACAATGAGGCACACCCACAGGCCAGACATATAATAGAGCATGTGTTTGTGATGCTCAGGTCACAGTTCCAATTTCTGGACACATCCGGTGGAGCCTTGCAGTATTCACAAGCTACATGTACCCAAATTGTTATGGTATGTGCTATGCTACACAATATAATCCTGCAGAAACAGCTGCAGCAGGAACAGCATGGGGCAGGGTCATACAGCCCCCCACCAATGCCAAGGCCTGCACAGGCACAGAGTGACCTGGAGGAGGAACAACCTGAGCCTGCCCCAGTAGGCAGAATGAGGCATGCCCAGTATGCCCTGGCCTTAGCAAAGAGGCAACACATACCACATGTACTGACACAGTAGGGACCCAGGGAATGACACCTCTCTCTGACTCGCACATACAGTAAAAGGGATGCCAACCATGACACTACCTGTGCTCAACCATGTATAGGGAGTATACTATGTGCATCTGACATAGGCAGCCCTCCAGCACCATCCGCAAGTCTGGCACACCATCAAGGTAAGTCAGTCAACCTACCAATTGCCAAATGGAGTAGAATGTGTTGTTACCTGTAGCTATGGTATGGATGCAAGCATGCAAGGGAATTGGGTGGCTGAATGTTATGGCAGCAAACAGTAGACACCCATAGTGGCACCATGACATCTGTAACACATACTGGAGTTACCATAGTAGCCAGTACTACACAGGGTGACAAAACCCACTGCAGGAAATGTGCTGAGCGACATCTGTGTCCATATGACCCACACATGCCAGTCAGGACAGTTCACATACCCAACAACAGTCTCAGCCAGCAGGACAGGTGTAGACAAACCCAAACAGAGCTTATGCCATGGACCCAGAATCATGGCTATGGTTAACCTCCTCCCCAGGCCTACATCAACAGACCACTGCAGGGCAGGCAGTGGGATGTTAGTTCTGAAGGGTAGGAAGTCAGACAATAATATGTAGGGCAACCAAAGCCACGATCTGTAGCACACTGGTGTGCCTCTAGTCAGCATGATAGTTAGCAATACTGAAACAAATGGAGTACCTGACATACCAGTATAGTCATAGCAAATGTGTACAAGTGTCACGTGTGCCCTCCACATCCTACATAGTAATGTAATAACAGTCAGGTGTGCCCCCCCAACCCTGTGTAGAAATAGTCAGGTGTGCCCCCCCCATCCTACATAGTAATGTAATAATAGTCAGATGTGCCCCCCCCACACTCCTATGTAGAAATGTAGAAAGAGTCAGGTGTGCCCCCCTTGCTATGCAGAAACGTAGTAACAGTCAAAGCCAAATGATCGATGGATACCCTGCAGAGACAGCATGCTACCTGTTGTGTACAACACAAAGGTCAGCACTGCAGCACAAACTACCTGGACATGATCCACACATTCAATACAGATGGTCATACTTGGCATGCTCACACACTTAGAAAAATGAAGGCAATGTCAGTCAGCAACATACTGAAAGGTCCTACTGGGCATGCTCACACACTTAAACACATGAAGGCAATGACTGCAAACTCCAGTGGACCAGACATATCTGGCAGTTGCAGTTGTTAGTGCAGACACTTGTCAGTATGCACCACTCATGCCTTGCACACACAGTGGATAGGAATACAGACATATATGTCAGGACAACACACTATAATAAGCCAAATGTAGACATACATAGATGTGTAGAAGATGGTGACTGTGACAGGGAGCCATCCAGGCATGTCCCACCCAGCACACAGCCAAAGGGCCCCAAACACATGAGGAGCAGATGTCACTCACTGCCGATACTAGCCACCAGTATCTGTCAGCATTACAGACTATGTGGTGCACGTGCCAGCTGTGCAACATGACTGTACAAGGGAGTAGTCATCTAGAAGCTGTATAAATGTACCTGTGACATATGACCCCATGTGTGCCCGCATGTGGTGTGTCAACACCTAGATGAATGAGTTATGGCCCATGCACACACCGCCCTCCCCATAGCCCTACTATGACAAGCCTGCTGAGGTCATCCAATGTGAAATGCACCTTTGAGAGAGTTGTAGGCCAGTAGTCTCTGTGGCATGTCCCATAACTGCATACTGCTGTAGTGTGATAAACTAGTTAGGTAGGAGTTCTAACCCCAGACTTAGCAACTGTGTGTGTGTCTGACTGTGTAGAGAGCAATGCTTTTTATGGCAGTCACACTCCCTACAATTCATATACTCAACTTTGGCAAGGCTGCTGATGTCACTCATCTAGAAATGCACCTCTGGGAAAATTGTAGCCCAGTAATCTCTGTAGTGCATCCTGTAACTGTGTACTACTGTAGTGTGATAAAGTAATTAAGTAGGTATTCTAACCCCAGACTTGATGAGTGTGTGTTTGTGTGCATCTCTGACTGTGTCACAAATAATGCTTTTTATGGTACTCACACTCCTTACAATTCATATACTCAACTTTGGCAAGGCTACTGATGTCTCCCACCTAGAAATACACCTCTGGGAAGGCTGAAGCCCAGTGATCTCCGTAGCACATCCTGTAATTGTATGCTGCTGTAAAGTAGTTATGTAATTGTTCCAATCCCAGACATGGCAAGTGTGTGTGTCTGTCTGACCCTGTATGTGTAGAGTGCAATGCTTTTTAGGGTACTCACACATCTTACAATTCATATACTCAACTTTGGCAAGGCTGCTGATGTCACCCACTTAGAAATACACCTCTGGGAATGTTGAAGCCCAGTAATCTCTGTAGTGCATCCTGTAACTGCTGTAGTGTGATGTAGAGCTGTGGTAGGATTCCATCCCCACCCATGGCAGTTCTGTATGTTTTGTGTGTATTTCAATGTCTGTGTATGGAGCAATGCATTATAGGCTAGTCATACTCAGTACATTTCAAATGGCCTACTTTGGCAATTCTGCTGATGTCATTCATTGTGAAATACACCTTTGGGGAAAGAGTTCTCTAGTAATACCTGTGGTGCATCCTATAACAGCACCATGCTGTAGTGTGATGTAAACCTCTGTTAGAGGTTCTATACCCACACATGTTGGCTGTGGGTGTTTTGTGCATGTGTCTCACTGTCTGTGTAGGGAGCAATGCATTTTAGGCTAGTCACATTCACTACAATTCGAATGTCCTACTTTTGCAATCCTGTTGATGCCATCCAATGTGATATGCACCTTTGGGGAAGAAGTACTTGAGTAATCTCTGTTGCGTGTACTATAACTGCATAGTGCTGTAATGTAATTCACTAATTAGGTATGGGTTCTACTTCCAGCCATGATATGTGTGTGTGTCTGTGTAGCACGTACCTTGTGTGGAGATGGTTGTGAGTGTGTGACACTGGTGGCCAATGTGGAGTGGGTTTTGCATATTTCTTATATGGTGGTCCTACTATATATCACAATGTCCACTGTACAGGGATAACAGATGTGAAACAGCTGAGAGGCTGGGGTGCAAAGCCATACCCATACATGTGACATCAAGGCCAGGTAATCACAGTTAGCAACCCCAGAATTACTCAGAGCACAATCTCAACCCATGTCTCATACACACACACACATGCCTAGGCAACAGCCAATATGTGGGCAGTACACTGCATATTGGCCACTGATTGTAACTAGGGGGTGATAGCTGTGGGCTACCGAGGGTGTGGCACCCTGTCCATCTGTCCAATATGCATGCACATGCAGACAGTGCACTTTCCCCATATTCTCCAATGGACACCAAAACACTTGTGGTGCCATCACATGTGACCCACAAAGGACATACCATGCCTGACAACATGCCCTGTATTGACAGATGCCACTGACACCAGGGAATGCTGTTAGCATGCTATCAATTTAGGTGCAGGGTAAACCTGATGCCCATTACCAGTTCCCACCACAGGTGGGCAAGACTGGTACATCTGATGATAATCTGTGTTCACAACATGGGCCAGACACCCCAGGTACAGTTCCACATGTCACTGTACATGCATGTGAGAGGTATGCACATCCCAGACACCATCTATGTCATGGACTAAGGAACACAGACATGGCAAGCGATGCACAGCATTGGCCACACACAACAGGTGACTGGATGGGGGATACAATACTCACCTGTGTGGGCAAATGCAGACACTACAGCCCTGAGCTACAATGCAGACCATCATCATGTGGCCTGATGCCAAGGTATACCCATCACCTAGCCTTGTACAGCCATCTGGCACAGTCGGTCACCACACACCGGTGCAGACATGCACCCATGCATGTCAGTACTGGCACCCTGTGTCTTTGCGTGTGTGTGTTATATGGTGCTTATGTTCACATCCACACTCCCTACAACCCCCATGTGCATACTGAAGCATGCTGTCTGATGTCAGACACCTCCACATACCTTTTGCCCATACAACCCCCATATGACCCGTGTGATGGATGTGATACCTGCACAGTGATGTGTTGTGGCAATCCCACTACTGATGAGTTGTAATCCTGGCACTGCCAAGTGTGTCAGTATGTGTGCGTCCCTGTGAGAGTGTGGCTGTGTTGATGCTAGCACCTGTTCATGCGGACAGGCACATGTACGTCACCTACTGTATAGCTACCATATCCCTGTTGCAGATGTCAGTCACCATCACATATATGTTCTAAGGCTCCACAACAGGTAACCCATGTGGTACATCCAATAACTGCATAGAACCATGATAGCACAACATAGTCATCAGGGGTTTGATACCCTGTGCTGGTAGGTGTGTGATATAAACATGCTTAGGTTTTACTCTCCCACCATTCCCTGACTTGTCTTTGCCTCTGTCTGCCTCTCCCACTCCCTCGCTGATGGATGTGGAGACCTACACCTGCTTTGCTCGGCAGCAGCATGTGTATTTTAAGTGATGCTCATGATCACCTGATGGCCTCTGCATGAATTGCAGCCCTCCCCTACCTGATTGCATGTGGAACAGCTGTGGTAACATTCCCATAGCCAATTGCATGGAAACACACTCCAATATCTAGGAACATCATGTTGGTGTTGGCCCTTTCCATTTACTGTGAGCAGGAACTAGATATGTTGTTTGGCAAACAGCATCACAGATGGATTGGGGATTTACCTCTAACAACATACACTGTGGAAACAGGGCAACACACAGGAGGGGGATGAGCCTGACCTGACTACAGACTGTAAGTGCTGTTATACCGCATTTGGAGTACTGTTGGTTTAACAGTGTGTGTGTGTGTGTGTGTGTGTGTGTGTGTGTGTGTGTGTGTGTGTGTGTGTGTGTGTGGACATGACTGTCCTACATTTCTCAATACTTGCCATGTCAGTTCCATATTTATGATGAATCCCCATCTGCAGGGTCATCTGCAGACTGGGCAGTGTGTTGTGCCTTTGGTTTCATGTGTTACCAATGGAGCATCTATCTGTGGACTGCAGAAGGCAGTGTGAGGATTGCAGTCTGTAGATGGTGAAAGCCATGACAGTTACTGGCTTCTTATCCCTCATAGGACATATGTTGCAACAAACCCTGCTACAACAGTAAATGTATGAGGTTATCACAGCAACATGTCATTATTGGCCCTGTGTATGTGCTTCCAGCCACAACTCTGTTAACCTGTGTACATAAGTCATGCATGAAATGGTGCATATGTGCTGTACACCATAATTAGTGTCGTCATATCTGATAACAAGCCAGTGAGATATCAGACTGCTACACGTTATGTACAGTAGGGGTTATATTTGATGACATAACCTGAACATTCTGTGAATGTTTGTACAGTACTGAGGTCTGTGTACTTATGGTGAATGTTGACAGTGTGTGTATTGTTAATATGTACTTTAGCCTGTATACAGACTGTGGTAGATGTCATTGTTCAAGTTCCCATCCTTTCTGATGTTACATGCTGCTCCACTGTATGGTACCATATTGGCGTACATGTTTGTAGGGCCACACACACACACACATGACCCATACCACAGACAGCCATCATACCAAACTGTGTAGCAGCTCAGGATATGTAGGGTCAGTCTGTGAGTGGCACATATGAGGATGGTGTTGAACAGATAGTCAATATACTGTAATATTATGCTAGCTTACCATATGTGGCTGTGGCTGTGTTCACATTGGTTGCAGTTATGCACTTTCACACAGGTTTATCTTACCTGTGCTGTGACATGCATGTAGAGCCTGCTATATATGCAGTATATGTGCATTCCCCCATAGGAGATGTAGGCCAGTGTTGAACCAGTCTGCCTGTAGCCTGCACAGTGCATTGTTAAATGTCTAGCGGCTTATTGTACTTACCCAGTGAGATCTCATGTGCAGATACTTGCCAGATGTACTGCTGCCGGGCCTCCCTTAACAGTCATGTATGTCAGACAGAGCAGTGGGATGCTGTACAGATATATATCAATATCTAGTGGGTAGTAATGTGGCCATGGCACCCCTGTACCAGTGGTTATTATGTGTCAGGCCAGACAGGGTTGTGTGTATGCATAACCTATGGTGGCAAATGTATTCCAGTCGTTATGTGCTATACCCATCTACATAGCTGTTTACATCCATATTGTTAGGCATGGTACACGTTTAGCACTAAGGGGTTATGTGTATACCTCTAGACTGTACAGAGTGTGTCAGAATGTCCATGTATATTGGCCAATATCTCTGCTGCAGTCCACAGGGGCATTACGTGCTAGCAGCGGTACTTTACTATGATGTCCTTAGGATGTCTGTCAGTAGCCAATGGCACACATGTTATAAGCAGATGCGACCTCCAACACACACCATGTCTGTGAAGACAATACCAATGACAGTAGCAATAGTCTACTAATATACCTGCTATACATACCTGACATCCCCTTGCACTATGACTGTGGGACTATAGAGGCTGGGGTAGGGCTACACTCCATGTCCAGGAAATATGGTGGAAATATATGTACATATTATTATCCAGATAGCCATATATATATATATATATATATATATATATATATATATATATATATATATATATATATATATATATATATATATATATATATATATATATATATATATATATATATATATAATTACACATGTGTAGTACTTCCAATCACCATTGTCATGGCAACCACCTACTTTAAACCCCAACATCATGTGGGCATGGTCCCTGTACATTGCCTGTGTGATGGACATCCTTCCTGTGTGGGGACATCAGTGTTACAGACAGCAGGTATCAATACATCTTACAGGAGAACCGGCACACACTGGGCAGCTACATATTTGTATGAGGTTCAGGAACTACAGACAGAGTGTGAGTAGAGTTGTGTTATGCTTTGTATAGTACTGGTGTTACAGGGTGTGTGTGTACATACAACTTTATCTTGGAATGCAGTCTGTCTGCATAGCTCTCAACTGTGGGCATATCCTCTTGGTGGACAGAGGTGTGCCTATCATGTGTTGTCTGTCCACCACACAGGTCCTGTGTCAGATATTTCACTGGCAGTGTGTGTGTTGAATACTATCAGTACATGGCTACATCCATTTCTGTTTCTAACCTCAATTCCCTGACTAAGGGTATGTTGCAGACTATCCTGTAACATCAGCAACTTGCTAAGTGTATGGCAACAGTTTTCCACATTTGTGCCTGTGTTCCAGCCTCTGTCCTCCACCTACATACCAAGCTTTGCACATATGACATGCTGTCAGGGTTGTTCTGTAGTGGGCTGTGAGTATATCACACTGCCATTGCTGCCATCAGTCCACTGCTGTTGTATCCCCCACACATATGGTGGGGCTGGGGCCATATATGCGTGGGCATCACCTACACAATACATGTGTGCTCTTATGCACTCCAGAGGCCAGTGTATGCAACAGTGGTATATGGCCCTGTATTATTGAGTCGGGGGGGAGTACCATAAATGACCTAGGCTGTTAAAAATGTGAGGGTATCAAGGAAGAGCTGCCT
>NC_056746.1:500078133-500158133 GCF_019279795.1 Protopterus annectens | reverse complement strand
GTGAAATGGACAGCTATGTATGGAGCAAGATTTTTTTGTGGGAACAGATTGCCCTTTTTTTTTCAGGTGGGAGTGGGATGTTGGGGAGTGGTAGTAGGTATATTTGGGGAGGTAGGTTGGGTAGGTTAACAGACAAGACACAAAAGATGAATACAGGGCCTGTATATGACACATGTGGGGGAAAACACCTTGATGGTGAGGGGTGTTGAGATATCAGAAGCACACAAGCCCCCTAATGGTAACAGTAGGACTGAGGTCCTCAACCATGGGCATTCACCACTGCACCTTCACAGTCCGAAGGTGGCTGTGCTGGGGGCTGAACCGCAGAGCAAGGCTGACTCTCTAATCGTGACATGCGGCCCTCAAGCTGACATAGATTACTGACCTGGGCGTTGATCGCTCTATGCACCATGACCCCCACCTGGCGTTGGGTGACAGGTGCCTGTCCATGCCCTCTCCCGGGGGGGGGTGAGCCCCATCACCTGAGGCGGTTCCACCTGAAGGTGGTGCAGGACCAACAAACAGGGAGGTGTGGGGTTGGGTCCCAGACATGCTGGTGCCTGGTGCCTCAGCCAGCTGAGGTGAGACAGGTGGGTCCACTGGGACTGGCCTTCCCAAGCATGCTATAGTGTTTAGATTTCGGCATCATATATGGGTTAGTAATAGTCGACACATTCCAGGGTTAGGTATAACAGCATGCATAGTTATTCCCATTAACGCAGACACCAGATACGGAACAGTTGCATAGCAAACAGAACACATGCATACATGGGACCACAGTGGTAATAAGAACAGCATGCTGGTACATTGATGGCACCATGCCAACAATGTTGGAATAATTCAGTATGGCACATGCATGGGAACCATTAGAATATTTATCAAATGATTGGCCATTATCAGAGTCAGTACATACCAGTTAGGTTGGGTATATTGATTATTGTTGGAGATAAGGTGGGGGGAGAGAAAGATGTCAATTAGCAAGTAGTATATTCCTGTACTCCACATTACTTTCCTAGTCAGTGCCGTTATCTGTACCTTACAAGTCTTACTACACTACCCTAAAGACCTATATGGGACCCTGATATGGCTGTCAACATCATTACACATGAACCGGTTTTACCTGCAGTATATACCTCTTACCTGGTATATCTGTGGAGGGAATGTTTGTTACCACTGACTGTTTGTACACATACGGCCGGATTCTGGGTTGATGTTTTGCATTATGCTATCCAACTCTTTCTGCACACACTCTGGCCATGTGTTGACCACATACTGGTATGCCTGGAGATATTTAGAATATTGCCCTCTTCCACCTTTATGACCTGACACACACATATACATGCTTTCCTACACAGTTATATTATTTAGCACAGTGTGAGTGACAGTGACTAGTGATAACGTTATTATTCAGAAAAACTGCAACACTCACAATCCCCTACAATACCAGGGTGCATGGTACCAGTACACGTTATATTGGTCTGTATTTCAAAGCACAGTGTTCGCATCCAACGTACCTGTGGGAGTAATGTTTGTTGGCACTACCTGACTGTTGCCACACAAGGTTCTAGATTACATATTAGTATTATGCACATACATGTCACTTTGTTAATGTACACACTCTGACCACAGCTTAACAGGTTGGGGTGTAAATGGGCTATACATGGCTTCTTAGTCACATAAGGTATTGGGGAATTGCTAGTGTGCCAGGTTTGTTGTCATAGATGTGTGTCAATCAGTTGTATTTCCTGTTTGCTGCCTATACATCTGGGATCATCCCACTGATTTCCCAGGGGGACAGGTTGATAGGTATTAGATATGGGCCACTTTAATAGACATTCTGGACATATCTGCACAGTTGGGGTGTATACTTCTGTATGCAGACTACTATGACTGGCAGGATTCAAACCGTGGCTGTGTGTGCTAATAAAACAACAGTTCACATCTCAGTTGCATGTACTATTTGGGTTTTGTTGTCTGCATTTCCCCTGTTTACTGTCTATGTGTCTCTATATCCGTGGTGGTGCAGCGGTAACATTGTTGCCTCACAGCAAGAGGTTCTCCCGTTCGATTCTCAGCTGGAGTGCGGGGAGTGCCTTCTGTGTGGAGTCTGCATGTCCTCCCCATGGTTGGGTGGATGTTTGAAAGACATGCGTACATGGGCATGCTTTTGTTGAAGGTTGACATCGAGCTGGCTCCTCTGCGTTTGTAAAACTCTACTGCCAATCATTAGTGGACCGGAGTTCCGCTGTGGTGACCCCTAACCAGGAAAAAGTCGAAAGACCAACAACAACTGTCTATGTGTCTCTCAGTTGTACTAAATGGCCTCTGGGGATTACACCTGTCATATACAGGCATTCCTACACATTCACATTATGGTGGATGGTGTGGGTAACAATGCTTAATACTACAGTACTATTACATGATTGCAAATCTACATTACCATATGATACCAGAATATACACATACAGTCCGGCAGTTAGACCTGTTTTGTCAGGGTATTACACTTTTATTGCCATACTAACAATATGAGACTCTTCCTGCCATATTCTCTAGTGTATGCAGTACTTGCCTTGAACAATACAGGTTTTATACTAGCAATTACTTTACTACTACTTTTATTTTTATTTCCTGTGACAGTAAAAACATGAGTATTACTGACCTGCCTCAAGTTGCAACCGCGCCAGATGGCAGATGTGGGCATCCTGTTTTTGCGGCCCGCTCCATTGCAGCTGTGGGGGACATAAGAGGAATATTTAGCCATACCTATCCATGATATACCTGAGCTGGCAATTATTAAACAGGTAGTGGACTGATACTTACACATGGCTGGGACATCCCCTGATGCTCTAGCATCATGGAGTCACTCCTCCAAGAGGTCCCCCTTCCGCCGCTTCAGGCTGGCATAGTGGTGCCTGACCTGCTCACCAGTTCGAGGTATGCCAGTGGCACTGGTGAGGTTGCGGATGGCAAGATGGTCCCAGGCCTCTGCCTTATATTGGGAGCCCTGGTACTGGCCCTGCAGCAGTCGCTGTGCATGGTCTTTAACTAGGAGTCCAGCCATGACCTTGGACTCCTGGATGCACCAGCACTGCATCTGGAAGTGCACTCCTTCTCCCTTTACTGCCATAGTGCCTGCAAGGGGAATCTACAACCAGTTATGAGCTGTATTCCCACCTCTTGGGTTTAAGTAGGGCCGATTTCCCACACTCTTCTGTGATTGGCCAGTTTTGAAAAGGCTAAGCTATGGGCAGAACTGCTTACCTAAGGGTGGCATTGTTTAAGGGGGTATACCACTGGGCAAAAAGAGTTAGCTGGTGTGCACATTGCTCACACCTCCTAAGCTGGCCTGTGCAATGCTTGGTGTTGCCTACAGTAGACATCACCTCCTAAGCTGGCCTGTGCAATGCTTGGTGTTGCCTACAGTAGACATTTATTATAATGCCTTTTTGCATTGTGTTATTATTCATTACACCTTATATGTATGCCTTGTATCCCTGATTGATGTGTACATACACTCTGTGGCGTCCTTGTGTTTTATTGGGGACTTTGACACTCTATTACAAGTACACCTCACATCTGGGCTTACTGCTGTACTCTAGTTCACATATTTATGTTATGTAGTCGATTATGGGGGTCTATATCAGAACACCGAACGTTAATCTATCGACCCGTTTTCAGCAAATGCTAAAAATATCGAAGAAACAGAAAACCAAATTTTTTCCTAGGGAAATAATTTGGTTGTCCATTTCTGTTGCTTCAGTATTTTCAGCGCTGTGGTGGAAAGTTACAGGTCGGGCTCAGGTAAGTGTGCGATTGTGTGGACATGAGGGTTAGGGCGGGTTAGGTGAGTTAGGGTTAGAGCGTGAGTCAGGTAAGTGTGCGATTGTGTGGACGTGAGAGTTAGGGCAGGGTAGGTGAGTTAGGGTTAGGGCGCAGGTGAGGTGACTGTGCAATAGTAACGGACCTTAGAGTTAGAGTTTGGGTTAAGGTAAGTGGATAGTTAGTGGTGCATGTATAGTTTAGTGTAGGGTTAGGTGTAAGAGTTTAGGGTGTATGTGTGTGGATTGCTGCTTGTTTGGTGTGCTTCTGTTGTGTGTATGTGTTTTGTAACAGCAAATTTTTTCCCTAGGAAAACATTTGCTGTTCTGAATGTTTGATGTTTTAAATTTTCGATTCATAGGGTTTGATATTAGAACACTCAATATTTTGAATGTTCGGAGTTCTAATATAGACCCAGCTATGGCACATATGACTGTATACTGATGCCTTTCACAGGTTCATTTGGGTTATACTGTGGTGAGGACATGCTTACTACTACCTCATTCTTCTGTACTTCTGTGATGGCTTGGTGGATAGCTACAGGGACTATGGTGTACAGGGTCTTGGGTTTGAGACCTGCATGGCTGTTTATTTTGTTGCTGGACAGGTCAAGGCCCATTGGATACAGAGTGATTAAGGCACTTTAAAGCAGTTGTAAGCGGGTTTGCACAGTGGGAAGCACTGCTTATTTCAGGTTATAGTTTCTTACACTCAGCTTCTACTTTGCTTAATTTGTGTAGACAGTGCTTACCCCTGTGCAAAAGCACTTAAACACACTTACTAGTGCTTACATATGCTTACTACTGCTTATCTGTGCTTACACCTGCTTACTACTGCCTTATTCATTATGATACTGACTCTTCACATGTGCATTTCCTGCAGTACTCCAGTTCATAAATATATGTTATTTAGTGGGTTTTGCAATAAAATTATTGGTTATACCATGCTTTGCCATATAAAATAGACTGTGCTGCAGTGGGACTCGAACTGGGAATATCTCATTAGGCGAATGCTCTGCCCACTACACTATTGCTATGCTGCTTCATTTGCATATATCTTCCTTGTTATCCTCTTCAGACTTTTAAGCTGCTTTAACCATAGCTAAGCAATGGGCACACCCGTGCAAGTACGGTTAGCTGTACTCGGATTTTTAAAAATAAATAAAGGGGTTTCTTCTTTTGATTTTTATGTCCTGTTGCTGTTGTACACATGGGGGACTGTTGTTGGGGATATGCGGACACCTATGAGCAGTCTCGCTCATTTATTTCCACTTTGTGCTGTTCTACATTGCAGGGGCGTGTTTATTTTGAGAGCTCTGCTCTCAGACACGCCCCCTGCACTCGTACATGCTCCGTGTAAGCCTAGGAGGTCGGGCAGCGTGCCTTCATTATTATGTATGGTGTGCTGCTGTCCTGTTCCTACACGGGCACTTTCAGGCAGGACTAAGTTAGTCCTGCACAGAAGATTAGTGAATCCGGGGGTATGTCTATTTTTTTTATTTCTATTTAACATTTGTTAACCAGGAAAATAAAATATTTTCTTATTATGTTCAATAGCTTTATATAAATTTTCTTCATGTTTTCTTGATCTTGTCTCACACTATGCTTAATTTGTTTGTCCAGCTTGTTTATTTCAGTTTGCAGAGTTGTAGTTTGATCTGTTTGTCATTTCTTATATTTTTTTATCTCTCGCCTCAATCAAGTATCTTGTTCTTATGGAAACAAATACTCCTGATGTTTTGTGCATGGATCCCAGTGTTAAACATTTTTATTATTATTATTATTATTATTATTATTATTATTATTATTATTATTTTTTTTGCATTCAAACAATTTCTCTTTCAAAACTTTTTACATTCATTCTGCAGTTTTTCCACTGAACACATGACTCCAATTAGTATTGCATAGCAACTGTTTTGTTTCCATATAAACTGCTATTAATTGTGTGTACATTGGTTTATTTTACAGTTTGGCAGAATTATCGAGCAACAAATTAACCTTTATAATCCCATGATCACTACAGTAGGTCATTAGCACTTGACTTTTGTAGTCTATACACACCAACAGCAGTTTTATGTACTAAGGTTGTCTTTACTGTCACAGTTACACAATGTGTAATATTGGTGTTATCATTGAATATCTAATAATCACAGGTCTCTTAACTCTCTTTAATCCCTATCATAACACCTCCACCTGATTTTTGTTAGAATGCCTGCTACAGTAAAAATATTTATACATTGACAGAACTAGTTTCAAGTCACTGTTTTACCCATGTTTCACAAAGAATAACAATATCAGTCTTGTGGGAATGCAGCAAATTTCCCAATAAAAAAACTTTATTATTAATGCTCCCAGCATTAACAAACATCGGAGATGCATCAAATGTTCCTATCTGTGAACTGTTCAATTTTCAACCTGGCAAAATCCTGCCTTGACTTTGTCAAATATTGCAAAATATCTGCTGCAAAAATTCTCTTCTCTGATCTTGATAAATGCTTGCCATGTTGTCTGAACACGTGTCCAAAATTAGGCTTGGATCCGCTACACATTTCCATTTTTTAAAATGGGACAGTTTTTTTTTTCATGTAGGTATTTACACCAATATCTTTTCATTCACGGTGACCTGACTCACCTTTCTATATGAGATTTGTGAAAAATACATCATAACACCTGTACAATCTAAGAGGGCTGTAAGTTTCCTACTAGCAGTCAGAGTCCATACGGATGAGATCATCTGTACCAACATGCATAAAAGCAGATCTCCACTTGCTTACATTAAGGCAATTTGAAGGCTTTTCTCTCATCCTCTATTTTTGCTCCTGCAAGCATAACATTATTCAATGTTCATTATCTTTTCTGCAAATGTTTAATTATTAGGTCCTCTAATAACTGAATCTCTAATTACAAGAATATTGTCTTTGAACAGATCTGAAGAATCTTCAGCTTCTAATTCAGTAGTTTCTGCTCTATCAGTTGTTACAATGGAATGATCATCACCATTAGTCTTATTAATCTCACTGTTTTTGCTGTTTATTACATTTGCAGGTAAACAATTCTCATCCAGTTGGCTTTTTGCATCCACATCTTGAGCCATGTTGTCAACCTTTGTCTTTCTCCTCTTTTTTTCTTTCATTAATGTTCTTCAGTCCTTCCACATTCAGAGTTGATTTTCGCCTGCCCCTTGTCACTTTTTTCAACCTTCTCTTTTGGAAAAATTATGCCTTTTTCTGTACAAAATAGAAATATGTTATCATTCCTGTAATCTGTGAGTTACATAAAATGCAGTGTTCATTTTAGTATGTATTCTCTTTGCTTTACAGACATTTATTAGTTTATTTTTCTTCCTTGTTATTTGCTGTGAACTTTCTCCCTTATTTTTTATTTCCTTCTATATGCTCTGAATCCTCTGATTGCTGAATACTTGTATCCAGAATTCCAGAGTTGTCAGTGGCATTATCTTGTTTCATAGGGGTCGAGTGATCTTATTCAATAGACACTTCCTTTTTAAATGTGTTCTGTTTACTCTTTTCCTAATATTATTTATCTCATCCGGCCAATTTAAATCAACTTCTGTGAGAAAAATAACACAAACTATATAGAACTAAATATCAAATTAAGTACATTAAAGTTGTTACTCTGACAGTACAAGTAGCGAAAGTCACACAAAAGTTGAAATTTCTTTACATCACGCAGTGGCTTCATTATTGCTTGCCGTCACACCTCTTTTTACCAGTAAAGATCAATAAATCATAACTCAAGACAAGATAGTTTAGATAAGCTCTGGATTGTCCCCTGTACAGTTTGTGTGAATTTATAGCTGACTAGGCCACTTGGGAAGGTTAGAGTTTGCCTATCTAAAACCTATCAGTAAAAATTAAATATAAAACAACAAAATATAAATCAAAGTAAATCTTCTTGTCTACAAGTATCCCTTCCTTCCTTTAAACAGTGAAAACAGTGGTAGTCAGTCATGCATATTTTATTTCTACATTGCTTAAGGAATAATATATTATTGAAGATACTTATAGCCATTGTACTATAATTGCATATCTGCACTACATCATACCAGCCTTTGTCGTTTCCTTCATTATGCTACCATTGAACTTTTGTAATCTGGTCATGACTGAAAAGGGTCAGTAGACCTGTTCATTTAACCAATTATCAAACTGTAAAATAAAAATATAAAATATCCCTCCAAGATGCCTAATTTATGTTACAGTGTAAGTTGAGAGTTTTGGACTGAGTGTTTCTGACATTGCTAGTGATTGGAAGTAGAGAACATTTAGTAAACCAGAATAATTCAAAGTCCAAAAGGCAAGACAGAGATCTCCACATAGGAATCCATGCAAGAAATAAAAATGTGACAAACTTTAAAATTTATTTGGATAGCTAAGGGAACCTAGACCTTTGATTCTATTGGTTAGGAAATGCTAATGTCCTTTAAGTTGGGCTATGCATGTGATAAGATACATACCAAATGGAGCAATACATTCAATGATCAGCCTAGGTAAGGACGTATATATGGATCTCAGGGATATATCTTTAATAATTAAATGGGCAATAAAAGAAATGATTTTCCTATTGTAACTCATACTTGATGGTCTAACAACAGTTCATTGTTGAGGAAAGCATCCAGATTTCTAATGATAGTATCAGCCTTAAGTGGAATTCCATTTAGGTGATTGTGATGCCCCTGCCCTGGTCCAGTAATCATGGACCCTCAACCCTCGTCACTAACACCAGTGAGGGACGGATGACTTGCACATTGGGAGGATGACAAGTGCACACACAGTAAATTACAATTTCCTTTAAGAGCACACAGAGATCACAGTCAGTCTGGGGCTGTTTTCTCCCTCTTTCTCCAGATCCCCAGTAAGACTCCCCCACTGGCACAGCTAGAGGGTTAAGATCTCAGCCGAGTGGTCAAGCCAAAACCTCCAGCACCTTCTCTGTCCAACCATTGCTTTGTGTCCCTGCCCATGTAGCTGACACACAGGCACTCACTTCGAGATTTGATTTATATACAAACACTCCTGGGGAAGGCTGGCACAGGTTCACTAGCTATGCCGCCTTCTGGCCAGACTATAAGGTAGTACCAGCTGCCACCAACCATTCTTATCAGGTACTAAAAGGCCCTGCTCAAAGGGTGACCAATTTTACTGTTTAATATTACTATTAAACAGTAGAATTGGTCACCCTTTGAGCAATTCTACTGTTTAATATTACTATTATCCAAATGGTAAGTCTGACTAAGACTTGAAGGCTATTGGAGTGGCTTGTACAGTATCACCAAATATATATGCAAGTACTCTAAGTGTTTGCCCTAAATATCTTACTTACAGAGCCCGGCAGATATAGATGAGAAGTGCTGAAGAGATGTCTACAGGTCCAGAACAAAATTCAAAATGCCTGACTTTCTCTCTGAGATAATTCTTAAATTATTAATACACATTACTGCTGGGTCATCTCAGATTACATCACTATTTGACATCTGCATCTAGTTCCCAGGCTAAACAGATACCAACAGAATTTAACATGTCTCTATGAAAAATACATATCTCTTAGAAGCTTACCTGAAACTGGAAGTCATAAACCAATTACCTTGGAACCTGTAATTACCTCTGTTTCAAACAATAGAAAGAATTTCCAGCTGCAGACATTCTGTCTTCTAGGTCTGGTAAACACACTCAATAAATTCTTTATTTATTTTCTCAGAGTTTGCAAGTTAATATTGTATGTCCCAACTTCTGCTATGAAAACATACATTTGCACAAGCATATAGTCCATATATATTTTTGACCTTCTCCAGCAGAGTACACTGTGGTTACATTTTTGAAGCTCAGCACATAACATATAGTTTGATCATAACATATAGTTCTCTTATATTTGTAAGACAAGCCCGTAGATCATATTAATATTTACAAATGACATAGGATTATTTACAAGATTCTAACTAGTTGGGCTGGCAGCCTTCACGATTCTCCCCACCGGGAACTCAAGCTAGTTTTTCAAGTGACCCTTGAGAAATGTTGCTTGAGAGGTTCGAGCCTATCTCGAAATACCTTACCCCATTTCCTATCTTAAGAGCCCATCTGTGTTGACATTGCTAACTCCACTGCGGTGCTGCACTGACATATCATATGCTTGCAACCCTAGGGTCCACCTTAGCAACTTGGCATTTTGCTGGCTGGCTCGGTGAAACCATATTAAGGGATTGTGGTCTGTAACTACAGTGAATTTCCTTCCATACAGATAAGGCTGAAGTTTATGCAGTGCCCACACTATGGCTAGACATTCCTTTTCTACAGCTGCAAAGCATTCCTTGCCTATGATTAGATAAACCACTTGGTGCTCTTCTCCCTCTGAATTAATCTGGCTAAGTACAGCCCCACCCCATGGTTCGAAGCATCTACCTGCACAACAAATTATTTGCTGTAATCTGGACTGGCTAACACAGGGGGGCCTCCTAAAGCTTGTTTAAGTTTCTGGAATGCCTGCTCACATGCTGGGGTCCACACTACGTTATCTGGCCTGTTTTTCCTTGTCAGGTCTGTGAGGGGAGCAGCTATGGTACTATAACTGGGAACAAACTTTCTGTAGTTCCCTGTTGTCCCTAAAAATGCCTTCACCTGCTTTTGGTAACAGGTGTAGGCCATGCCTGAATGACTTCCACTTTAGCCGGTTCTGGCCTGATCTTACCACTCCCCACTCTGTGTCCTAGGTAGGAGACCTCTGCCATACCCACCTGACATTTGCTGGGCTTTATGGTCAACCCTGCCCTCTGTAGTTGGCCCAGCACCTCCTTCACATGCTGAAGGGGCTCTTGCCAGGAATGGCTGTCAATGGCAATATCATCTAGGTAAGCTAAGGCACAATCTCCTGCTCCCACTAGTCTATGATCTACCAGTCTCTGGAAAGTCACTGGGGCATTTTTCATCCCAAAGGGCATCTTTGTGAACTCATACAAACCAAAAAGAGTAACAAAGGCTGACCTCTCTCTAGCGCTGGGAGCCAAAGGCACCTGCCAGTAACCCTTGGTAAGATCAATGGTGGTAAGATACTTAGCCTCACCCAGCTGCTCTAAGGCTTCATCTGTCATAGGCATGGAGTAAGCATTTGACTCTGCATGACTATTTAATTTTCTGTAATCCACACAGAACCTGGTGCTGCCATCTTTCGTTGGTACCAGCACCACTGAGGAGGCCCCAGGGACTACTGGACTCCTGAATTACCCCTAGTTCCAACATTTCCTGTATCTCCTCCCTCAGAGTCTGACTCTCTCAGGCACCCAATAGCCCTTTGGGGTCCTGTATCTACATGGTGCTGCACCAGGTGGGTGCACCCTGATTTCACAGTGAATATGTCTCCAAACTCCTGTAACACTGCTCAAATTTCTTGAACCTGGGTAGGGGATAGCTGCTGGGATATTGCTATGCTTACCACTGAGGTGTCAGTCCGAGCCTCACTGAGGAGATTAGTCACCAGATCCCCCTCAGAATCTTCCTGCAATCCACTGCAACTACTCAGCACAAGGGCCTCCCTATCATGGTAAGGTTTCATCATGTTAACATGGTACAATCTGTGCCCGTGCCTCCTGCCTAGCAGTTCTACCATGTAGTTAACATTGCTGACCTTCCTTACCACCTTGTAGGGTCCCTCCCAAGCTTCCTGCAGTTTGTTGTGTCTGACAGGAATGAGAACCATTACCTGTTGTTCTACAGAATACTCTCTAGCTCAAGCATTCCTGTGATACCAGACCTTTTTCTGCTGCTGGGCTTCTGCCAGGTTCTCCTGGGCCAAGCCCATGAGTTCCCTGACCATTGTCCTGAGGTTTAGGACATATGCCACAACAGTCTCCTTGTGGGATTCACACTCACCTTCCCATTCATCTTGAATTAAATCTAGAAGCCCTCTCATCCTATGTCTATACAGCAACTCAAAGGGTGAAAAACCTGTGGATTCCTGGGGCACCTCTCTGTAACCAAACAACAGATGGGGCAAATATTTGTTCCACTCCCTCTTAAACTGGTCTGAAAATGCCCATAGCATGGCCTTAAGTGTAGAGTTTAACCTCTCAACAAAACCATTATTCTGGGGATGGTAGGGAGTGGTCTTTAGGTGCTTCACCCCAAAGTACTTCCACAGACAAGTCTGCAGGTCTGACATGAAATTGGCACCTCTGTCAGTCAATATTTCTTTTGGGAAACCTACCATGCTGAAAATCTCTAATAAAGCCTTTGCCACCTTCTCTGCCTCAATGGAGGACAGAACCACTGCCTCAGGGTATCTCATAGCATAATCTACTACCACTAGGATATACGTTTTCCCTGTGGAACTTGGGATAATCAAAGGCCCCACAATATCCATAGCTACCCTCTGAAATGGCTCCTCAATCACAGGCAAAGGTATCAAAGGACCTTTCACCTTGTCACCTGCCTGGCCTACCTTTTGGCACTGCTCACAGGTCCTGCAGTACCCTGTTACATCTCTGGAAATCCCAGGCCAATACAAGTTCTGCATAATACGTCTCTTTGTATGTTTTATGCCCATATGACCTGCAAAGGGAATATCATGGGATATGGCTAGAATTACTAGATGGTAGGCTCTAGGCACTATCAACTGCTGTATTCTCTCATCCTCTAGCCCTCCCTCTGGGGTCCACTCTCTATACAGTAACCCTTTGTCCCAGTATACAGATTCCCCCCTTCACTTGAGAATCAGGTGCCTCACTAGCTACCTCACTCAGGCTTTGTAATGTAGGGCCTGAGATCTAAGCCTGTCTCAACTCTCTCTTGGTAACCCTTCCCAGCACCCCTTCAACAGGAAGTCTGGCATCCTCTGACATCGGTGCCTCACTGTCAGCCTGAGTACTACTACTCACCTCTACCTTTGCAGTCACTCTGTCCAATGGAACATCAGTACCAACTAGCAGCTGTGGCTCACTTTCAGTCTCACTGCTACAGGGTAGCTCCCTCCCTGAAGTATCCACCTTACCAGTCCTGGCTGCAAGTGTGTGGTCTGTCTGGGTCTCCCTCAGGATTCCAGACCCACATGCTTGTCTCCAAGCCAGATTGTGTGTAACACATGGTACTGCATTATCAAAATCATTCCCTATCAGGACATCTGCAGGGATATCCTCAAACACACCTACTTGCTGGCTTCCTTTTCCACCCTCTCAGTCAAGGTGAACCCCAGCCAAAGGTATTGGGAATGAGGTCCCTCCTAAAGCTCTGACTGGAGTAGACTGCCCAGGCAAGTAGTGCTCCTCTGTAACCATTGCAGGCTTCACAATGGTTATGTCAGAGGCTGTGTCTCTCTCTTAGGAATGGTCTCTTTGCCATTCATTAACATAGGCTATAACCTCTTGTGGTAGTTTGGTACCATTGTTGTCTTGAGACAACCTACTGTTGGCATTTTGTCATTACCACTTACTGGCTCTCCCACCTTTTGTTCCCCACCTTGCCTCCATGGACATATATATGCTACATGGCCCCGCTGGTTGCATTTAAAACATTTAAAACACACCCAGAAACACAGAAAAGTTATTGTGATAAGTAAACCACAGACTGCTGCAAGAAATCAGTCACATTACGACTCTATGCTTACATCCGAACCAATAAAGCATACCTGTCAATTCCAAAAGAATTAAAGTAGCTTAATAAGAAAGTTATTTACAAGGTTACGTCAGTTTATATTGGAAATAAGCAGAGATATTAAAAAGGCTCTGCTTCTCAAAATTATGCCGAAAAGTCTTCCAAGGTAAATACAACCTTCTGATTTAGTATAGAACCATACCTCTCAACCTTAGAGCAAGAAATCTGGACAAAGCAAAAAATAAAAGTGGGACACAGGCCCAAAAATAGTTATGCATCACAGACCATTGAAACAACTGTAGCTGCAAACATTATACATCACTTATAATCTTTCTATCCCATCATTGTCAGTTAAACATTATATGACTCATTCAGTCCTGCCTTCTTTTGCAACAAAGAAAACCATGCTTTGAAATGACAAATCCCTTAAAAATAATAAACAAAACACATTGCATCAACATCCTGCAACGTCCTACCTGCAAACAACCACAGAGCTTTCACTGAAACTAGGGCTTCTTATTTCCCCAGAATGACAGCTCTCCCTAATTAAGTCTAATGGTATACAATCTACCAGGATCTGGACTACCTGAGATAAATTAAATTATGGCCTGTAAATTGCAAGTGCACTTTGTTTAATTAAACTATATTTCTAAGCCCACTTACTATATTTTTTCAGTAACATCCCAATATCCATTTCCAGGTCACTTTACAAGACATTGGTAGTGGTAGACTTGGCATCCTTCAGAACCCCACAGGCCCATGCTAATACTGCTAGCATTGTCCATTAAATGTAAATATCCATCCACTGTAAATGGCAAGATGTTATGTCTTAAAAAAAATCTACTTTTGGCACACCTAGTACCCAAGTTTCAGGTTTTGAAACAAAGAAACATATTCTCCACAGTCTGGAAGTCTCTGTCTTTAATAATAATCTACTGTTGCAGCACTCTCAACACACACACACATACACACTAAAACCCCCAACATTTAAAAAATGACATTGTGCCCACCTGATTTGCCGGTATTGATGATCCACCAAAGCTATGCTTACTGTTGTCCAATCCACCACTGCTTAGAACCCACCAATGACAAAACAGTACTGGGTGCGTTTTTGTTTGTCGGAAAAAACAATACAACTTTATATACTGCAGTAACACATAGCCAATCCACTACTGACCCATTAACCCTAGGCTGCTGTCTCATTCTTACTCCCTGGAACTGCATTACCTTGGATGACTACTTTTAGTTCCTAAGCAAAAGACACAAATTGGAAGATGAGGCAAAAATCCAGACATTCTTCAAAAATCCATACAGTTGAGAGGTATGATTTCATATTCAATACAAAACTCTCCCTGTCAGGAAAGCCACAATTTAATGAAAGTGTACTTTTAATGTACGATATATTTGTGAGCTAACTTGTTTGTGTTCAGTAAGGTAGACTGTTTGTCGTTAGCCTCTTTGGGCATGTGTCTCTGTCATGCACAAATATAGGCACACACACACACACACACACACACACACACACACACACACACACACACACACACACACACACACACACACACACACACACACTCTTCTGCTTTCACGCACTCAAACATTCTGCTTTCATGCATGCACTCACTCATTCCATACTTAGCTACTAACACAGGTAAGTTCTGACCCTTTCAAAGGCAATGGCGGCAAATCCATGCACGAGTCCCTCTTCAGCGAGAACACACACACACACACACATACACTGATTCTTCGGCACAAAACAATGGCGTAAACACACTGACCCTTTTTTTGGTGCAAAAACAAAACTAGAAGGGTGCTTTGGCACATGCGCACACCGATTTTAGACTTACAGGTCACGGGAGCGAAAAACACAAAACAGAAAAGTGTTTTGAGGCATGCATACGTCGATGTTGCAATTAGAGGTCGAGGGACACATGGAAGAGCTCTGAGGGCTGCATGCGGCCCACGGGCCGCAGGTTGGATACGTCTGCTCTAGCCCTTCTTGGAGAATATAGGAGTCTGTGTGGGAATCAATAATGCCACCCTTTCTGTATTCATCCATAGATGTGGTCGACCACAAACCTTGGACTTCTATGTTCATATCACAGTAGATATCAAAGGGATGGAGACCCAGAACCGAGACTTTCAGTGGTTATCTATTAGATGAGAATCTCACACTGTATGCAAGACTAGATATACAGTTAAAAGGCCATATAATAATATAGGGTTTAGTATTTAAGCTGGTACATTTATCACCAATGACTGAATGGGGATTTGTATCAAATGCTTTAACAAGGTTAAGATAAGCTGCGTGGACAGATGGACCCCCATCAGTGGCAATAGTCACACCCTCAAAAGATCAACCAAATTAAGCAGGCAAGATCTACCCTTCACAATGTGCTAGGTTTGTAAGTTACCAGTTTCACTGTGAATGAGATTGACTTAATTCCCTGTCATAATCTTACCAATAATACTATTGAGGCTGATAGAATGATCATTTCTATGGTCAGTTACCACATTTCCTTACATAAAGTCACCTCCAATGACTTTTCTCCAGAGTTCAGGCACATATTCTGTGGAGAAGCTGAGACTGAAAAGCTTAAAGAAGTATTCAGTAATACCATATTTTGTAAGAACAGCAAGACAAATTGATATAGCTGATGGACCCACATAGGCATTATTATTAGTTTTGATATTTTGGCCAGTAGTAATAAGAGATTGAAGGACAATGGGCTGAAACAGAGGGGAAATGATTGAGCTAAACCTGTCAGCCAAGGTATCTGCTATGTCTTCAGTATCAGAAGAGGTAGTTCTGTTGTTTTGGGGGTTTTGCCTTGAGATTGTCCTTCACCTTCAAAGAATTATCTACTTTTAGTTCATATTCAGTCTCATATATCTGAGTGATGTGTTTAACACCCATGTAGGGTTGCTGATATTCCTCCTTTATTGACAGTGGGAAATGCTTTTTATAATGCACATAATGTTATCCTCTTGTTATAAAGTTTATTTAACTGAGTTCTAAACACAAGAGAGCTTCCAGTGCTAGAAAACCAAGAACCAAAATGAATGCACCAGCTCTATCAGTGTTCAGCAATTTTGACTGAAAAAATCAAGACTTCCCCAGTTCTTTTACCTCTACTCCAACCATTGTCACTATTGAACAAACTAATACATTTTTATTACTTCTTTTACTATATTGTGGAATTTCTAAGAATCAATTTGGGTGGCTTGTTTGCATTTCAGTTTGGTTATCTGAGAGTTCTATTGTTTGGGTTTATCCCCGAACTTCCTAACAAATGTATTCTTTATATTTATTATTACATTTATATTTATAGGTACTGATGCAGCTATACATTGGTTGAGATTGTTGTTAAAATAAAGAGTCGATGTGATGGCATTAGAAATGGGATCAGCAGTGAATAAAGCACTTTTAAAATCCTTATGGGACTCGGGTATGGATATAAACTTGGCTTTGGAGTAATTTATAGAAGTAATTGAATTTAAGGGCATTTTAGGACTATTTTGAAATAAAAAGTGAAAGTGTGGTGGTTAGTCTTGATCAAGCAGGAGATAATTTTAGTACGTCTGGAAAGGCAGCATTCAAAAGGATAAGCTCAGATATAATCTCCCTCTTGTGAGACCTTGGACAAATTAATCTAATGAGTTGGTATTAATGAAATCTGGAAAATGCCTGGCATATTAACTATTAGTTATGCAAGATTTCAACTTGATGGATGGATAATTGAAGGGAATATCGAAATTGTCAAGGTATGTACTGTGGTCCTCCAGTGACATTGAAAGGGCTCTGTAGTTGACAATGATGTGGTAATTAGTTTTGTCAAATATGAAGAAAATCTCAAAAAGTTTCAGTTCAGAATCTTGAAGTACTGGGTATAGTTTAATATCTGACTGAGTAAGAACAGATACTACCCCCACACACACACATACACACATGCACACACATACATACACACACACACACACACACACACACACACACACACACACACACACACACACACACACACACACACACACACACACACACCCCTCTTGACGGTTTAAAAGAATGCTAGGGCTGTATGCTGTAATAAAATGAGTGTTACAGAACAATGAAACCACGTTTCTGTAACAGCATATGTATATGGATGTGCTCAAGCATTAGGAAGGTTTCCCAAATCAGGCAATTTATTGTTTCAACTCTAAGCACTGAGCAGAGCCATCTTAATGCAGACCAGATTAGAATTTGCTAGGATGGAATATCTAATAAATTAAATCTGCTTAAAAAAGTACTATGGAGGCAGAAAATATCTTGACCAATAAATGAATGGCCTGAGAACATCCTCAGCAATTGTATGTCCATTGTTTGGTGGCTGTGAAGTAGTGTTAAGTTGCTTATTCACAATGCATAGTATGTGGGAGGTTAGACTCCAGATTTAATGAATGTTTACAGCTCTCATAAGTAGTGCCAGTAACTAATAAAAGTACATGAAATGTTTGGTACACTAAGAGGTCCTAAAGTGAGCTGGTTAGCAACAGAAGGTGAGAGAGTAAACTGTGAACCCATGTTGATGGAGATCAGTATGAGACCAGGTATTATCGACTACAACAATGATTTAATAGAAGAAGCCCTCAGCTGTCTTACAATCAGAAGATTCAGTTTTAACTTGAAAGACCTTAGAAAAACTGCAAAAAAAAATCAGAAAAACAGAGTAACATCCATTATCTCTAAGCCTAGAGTATGATATTAACAATTGTTGTAATGGAAGTAAAACACGACACATTGAATACTACACCACTTAGTTCAGCAAGTCCAAACACAGATGAAGTTAAGGCACTATGCAAATAAAATCCAGTCAGTGCAGCAGGACTCCAACAATGTCAGTCGAATACAGAACAGCACCATTAAGCACTGGTCCATGCAAGTTAGCTCCTTATATACCAGGCTGGCACCCACCTAAAGTGGAAATCCACCAATCAGCAAAAAGGAAAAAACAGCCAGCCAATTATTTAGAAAACATAGGACAGACAGCAGCCAGAGCAGGCATATAGGGGTAAAACTGTTCCTCTTCTCATCAGGAAGAGGATCCGTATCAACCAGGCCCAAGATCAGTAGTAGACATCCCCAAGTAATTCACCTCCTGTCAGGTCCAAACCCAAGTGAAGCAAGGGAAGATAACAAGAAAATCCAGCTAGAGCAGTAGGTCCACACCCAGGAGAAACAAGGTCAATATACTAACAAAATCCGGTTACAGCAGTAGGTCTATACCCAGGTGAAACAAGGTCAATATACAAACAAAATCCGGTTACAGCAGTAGGTCTATACCCAGGTGAAACAAGGTCAATATACTAACAAAATCCGGTTACAGCAGTAGGTCTATACCCAGGTGAAACAAGGTCAATATACTAACAAAATCCGGTTACAGCAGTAGGTCTATACCCAGGTGAAACAAGGTCAATATACTAACAAAATCCAGTTAGAGCAGTAGGTCTACACCAAGGAGAAACAAGGTCAATATACAAACAAAATCCGGTTACAGCAGTAGGTCTATACCCAGGTGAAACAAGGTCAATATACAAACAAAATCCGGTTAGAGCAGTAGGTCTAGGTGAAACAAGGTCAATATACAAACAAAATCCGGTTACAGCAGTAGGTCTATACCCAGGTGAAACAAGGTCAATATACTAACAAAAGCCAGTTAGAGCAGTAAGTCTATACCAAGGTGAAACAAGGTTAACATAAGAGCAGTAGGTCTATACCCAGGTGAAACAAGGTCAATATACAAACAAAATCTGGTTACAGCAGTAGGTCTATACCCAGGTGAAACAAGATCAATATACTAACAAAATCCAGTTAGAGCAGTAGGTCTATACCAAGGTGAAACAAGGTTAACATAAGAGCAGTAGGTCTATACCCAGGTGAAACAAGGTCAATATACTAACAAAATCCAGTTAGAGCAGTAGTTCTATACTCAGGTGAAATAAGGTCAATATACAAACAAAATCCGGTTACAGCAGTAGGTCTATACCCAGGTGAAACAAGGTCAACATAAGAGCAGTAGGTCTATACCAAGGTGAAACAAGGTCAATATACTAACAAAATTCAGTTACAAAGAAGGCTGTAACAAGTCCAGTAAATCACAGCTCTGTGCTATAAAACATAGTTCCATGCAATAAAACTTTTTATTTAGTAGGCAAACACTTTCTTAATGAGAAAAAGGGCCAATCAACAGGAAGAAAAGAACAGACAGTCAATTAGTTAGAAAGACAGTAGCCGATTCATACAGGTAGAGTTAGAGCCATTGGTCCTCATATTAGAAACAGCATCATAATCATGAGGTCCAAATGCAGCAACAGTCAAGCTCAATGCACTTACCTGGTGTTTGGTCCAAATCAAGATGAAAAAGC
The DNA here is from genome assembly GCF_019279795.1 of Protopterus annectens. Classification (NCBI taxonomy): domain Eukaryota; kingdom Metazoa; phylum Chordata; order Ceratodontiformes; family Protopteridae; genus Protopterus; species Protopterus annectens. The sequence goes on along the minus strand of NC_056746.1, from coordinate 500,138,317 downwards.
ACACATAAGAGCAACATCAAATTAATGCAGCAAGTCCAAAACCATGCAAAACTAGGGCAAGATACATACAAATCTAGTTAGTCTAGCAGGATTCCAGTAAGCTCAGTACACCACAGCTCTTGCTCATGCAGCTAAGGTCCTTATACACTATGTAAATGCCACCTAATGAGGAAAGGACCGATCAGCAACAAGAGAACCACAGACATAGAACTGCTAGAAAACTTCAGGTCTAATGGTATCCAATTCAGACAGACAGACAAGACAGAACCATTCCTCCTCTTACCAGGAACAGCAACCACAGTCACCAGGTCCAAAATCCACAAATGTCAACCTCATGTTACTGAGCTACTGTTTTCGCCAAATGCAGATGATAAAAGGGCAGATCATAACAAAATCCAGTTAGTATAGGAGGTCCAAATCCAGGGAAAACAACAAAATCCATTTAGTACAGAACAACTCTGAAAAGCTCAGAATTATAAAGAATCCCCATCAAAGCTGTATTGTCTCACCTCTGTTTATCCACAAATTTCCTTCTTTTTCCACAATTTCCTTAATTTCCATATTCCTTCTCATCTTTTCCTATCACCTCTTCTCACTGTCCCAATATTTTCCTTATATTTCCCCCTACTTTTCTCTCTTTTCCTCCAGCTATACTTTATATATATTTTATATTTTTATATTCCAAGTTATACTATTTTAATTTTGGATAAATTGTATACCACTGTCAAAGATCTTTATTAATATCATGTTTTCTGAGAATTGGATGCATTAACCATTATTGTATGTTGTTTCTGTTCCTAATCTAGCATTCCATTAGAATTCTAAGCAGAACACCATTGTTGTATGTTGTTGTTGTAGTGTTTTCCTTAGAACTCTGTGTATTAGACCATTATTGTTATGTATTTTTATTCACATTGTTTGGAGCTTTTCTCCCTGGGTCTCCTCTAAAAAGGGGGATTTCTTGTCCCCATCCTGACTATCCTGGACTACCAAAATAGATGAGCAAATAAATAAATGACTACATTTGTGAACAGGATACCTCCTGGTTGACCACTGCTGCTTTCTGATTTGTTACTGGTAGAGTAATTTTTCTACAGGTACAAGTCTGCCTATCAGGGTATGCAGTGTGCACTGACAGAGAAGATGGCAGAAGACATCACATCAGGTAATACCCTTATATTCCACCACTGCATGATTGTCTACCACCTTCCCTCCCTTACAGATGCAACAATTACCATGCTCGCATATTAGGACATCGCAGTAACTTCACAACAAACAATTTATTTAAGTACATACACTGGATTCTTCTTCTTTTGGCTTTTCCCGGTTAGGGGTTGCCACAGCAAATCACCTGTCCGCTTATGATTGGCAGTAGAGTTTTATGGCCTCGAGTTGCCAGCCCAACCTTCCACAGAAGGCACACACACCTAAGGCCAATTTAGAGTGTCCAATCCACCTACAGCATTTCTTTGGGATGTGAGAAGAAACCAAAACACCCAGAGGAAACCCACGTGACTACAGGGAGGACATGCAGACTCCACATAGAAGGTACCCCAGCCGAGGATTGAACCAGAGAACCTCTTGCTGTGAGGTGATAACGCTACCGCTGCACCACCATGGCTGCCCTAAGTACATACACTGGATTAATGGCCCATATTCAGTTATGATCCTTTTAATAAGGAGCGATACACTGAGTACAGGAAAGAACAGTATGACAAAGGATATCAGGAAACAACAATGCAGACATACACTAAGTATTATATGAAATATCTAAAGGTCAGATAATTAAAGTGCAATCATTGCAAGACCAGTGGATCATCCACAAAGCCATGCTAGAGGTGCACTTACCTAGGAAAGGGCTGAAGAGCGATTTCTTAATAAAAAGTCAGTAAGCATTCATATTCTGTTGCTATCAAGACACAAACCTTTAGCTGGGATTTTAATAGGTTGGACAAAAAAAGCAACAGAAAATTAATTAAAATGAAAACGGAATGTACTAATCGTCTTTAAATATGCATGACAGACTAGCTACCTAGCTGTATGAATACTGGCTCCATATGATTGACACTGTTGATGTGACACCAAAACTCCATGTGCAAAAATAACAAAAAGGAGTTGTGGCTAGATGGATAGAAGGATGGATGGATAGAAGGATGGATGGATAGAAGGATGGATGGATGGGTGGACGAAACTTTTGAACTCTTCTCAGTTTAACTTTGTACAATATTTTGTGAATTACACAATAAGGATGCTACAATTTAATTTTAACCTTAATGATCATAGAAGGAAGCATCTGATAATGATTAAGACCAAATTAAATAAGTTTCAATGCATTTAGATGAAATTACTAGAAAGTCACAAAAAAGTACATAATAGTTTTAATAAATCAAAAGTCACTACATGCTGTTAGAAACCACAGATAAATATGATGTAAAACAATGACTGAAAATTTATATAGATGCAGGCCAAATATAATAAACAAAATCAGTGCAGATATAAGGAAGCAATGTGGTACAGAGGAATATAAACATATGACTGCTAACTCAAAAACACTACGGAAAGTAATATACCTTTGAAGCACATGACAAATGTGTTAGATTCATATGATTTCCCATTTGCTGAAATACATGTTTCTGAGTCCATGGCTGTCAGCCTTGCTGGTTAGGAATATCTTCTTTCATCACAGTCTTTCAGGAGTCCTGCTTCTGTTCAAATAACAACAGGAAGCCATAATATTGTACCAGATTTCAGATTTCACATATGTTCTGCTGCTTGCAAGTGGCATTTCTTTAGCATTCGGGATAGAAGTGCTGATAGTGCTACCTTTAAATGTTGTATCTGTACTGTCACACTATAATACGTGTTGTTCCATTGTGTTAAACTAACAAAATTAAACAAAATGAATCCAGATGATGATAAGCAGTGTTACTGGACTGTTAGCAGATGCTTTGGTGTTATTATGAATGTCTTTTGAAATTAATATGTCATCAGATATACTTAAAAAATGCTGACACTTCATTATGTTGCTTTTGCTTTAGGTCGGCAGACAAATCTGAGAAAAACAGGCTTTTTAGGGGCCATTAAGCCTGTTTTTGAGATTTCCAGTGGGATCTACAGAGAAAAAGTAAACCAAACGCGCAAGTTAGGAAGTGTACTTACAATGGAAAACTATGTTCAATGTAAAATATGCTCAAATCTGTAAAAAGTATATATTTTATATTAAAAATAGAAGCTGTTTGACTTGTTAAGAATATTCTGAGAAATGCCTTAAGATGTTACTTTTACAGTTCGCTTAGCCACACCTTGTCACTTGCATATTAATAAAATACTCAGTGGTCATTTCACTGCTGCACTGTAAAAAGGAAAAGTCTAACTTTATTGCAGTAGAATGCAAAATTACCATATTCGTGTAATATTTATGACCTTCTGCATTCCTGCGTTAACAGTTGATATAATATCATAAGTGCATTTCTGAGATAAAATGAATCCTTTATTACATGGACATAAGTAGATACAGGTATCACTGAAAAGGTTTACTATCACAGTCTTGAAGCCCACAGTCTTGCAACCCATAATCATGAGAGCTGAATATCAAAAGACCAAAATACTGAAGAACACACAGTATCGCACTGCTGGACCCCAGTATCGCACTGCTGGACCCCCCCCCCCGTAGGACCCATGCTAGAACGTGTTCATGGGTTTACACAAGTGGGGGATTCAGTACATAAGATCTTTGGTGCCTTGGTCTGTTGATATATGGTGTCAGGATTTCAAGATAAGATTATGATAGAAAATCTTATAAATAATGCAGTTGCCAACAGAATATTACCGTCACACATATAGTTCACTCAAGAAAACCAAATATTATAAAAAGAAGAAATTAGTGTTGAAATAGCTCTTCTCTGAAACTGTAGTATACATTACTATATACTTATGAGTAAAACTTGTGTTTCTAACCGGAGTTTCTTTGCAAGGTTCAATGGAGAAGTTTTGCAGTAATGATGCAAGTGCCAACTTCATGTTAAGGAGGGCAAATCGCATTCCGATGCAGTTCCTTGGGCCTGTTCCAAATGGCATAAAAGCATATGGATCCATTGTTTTTTTCTTCTCTTTACTAAATCTAAAAGCATTAAAACAACATAAAATCATTATGCTTCCAGCATTATATTCATACTCAGGCAATGCTTCCAGCATTATATTCATACTCAGGCAATGCTTCCAGCATTATATTCATACTCATGTGATGCTTCCAGCATTATATTCATACTCAGGCAAGCACATACAGTTATAAACACATTAACATGATACAGCATGCTTCTCAATTACTTTTCTCACCAGAAACATTGAATATATGGAGCAATATTCAGAAATAAATAGTGTACTAATGTTACATGAAACAGCATGGAGTACAGGAACACTTCAGAGACACATGTATTGTGATTGCTCCATGAGAGAAATACTGAAGTATGTATCATGTACAAGTTATCACATAATGGCATGCAAATGAATGCCATTACACAGACAAATAACAAAATCAAACATGCCAGTGCAATTCAGAAATATAGAAAATTTGCACTGGCAATGGTTGTACTGTTTTCACTGGTGATGGCTGATTTGTTTTAACTCTACTGACATGTTTATGTTATTGGTGAAATTGCAAATAAAAGTATAACAAAAGCATGTGGCCATCAGCTATTCAGAATGCAGGATTTTCTGGTGTGCAGGAGCTTCACTTGCACCCTCACTATATATTGTGAGAGATGCACTTACATAGCCAAACTGGAATCAAAGCTCTCTCCAGCCAAGATTGTGCTAGACAGTCAAGAGAAAAAGGTTAACATCTACACCACACCTCAAGCAACACATAGCCCTTCTAAACCTACACCATCAATACCCACACATAGCAACACTAAACCCACATATGCAGAAGCCCTTAACATTAACCTGCCCAAGCAACAAGGACCTCCGAAGCTGAAACGCAAACAAACACCAGTCACAACCAAAGTGACACATAGCTCACAACACCAGTGTGCTACTCAACAACAGCCCCTAAGGCAAGACAACGTACCCAACACTTTAGTCATAGGTGACTCTATAGTCAAGCACACTGATGTCTCACTCACCAGGCAGAACAAGGAAAAAATTACAGTCAACTGCCTGTCGGGTGCCAGGATCCACCACATAATGCAAGCACTCAAGTCACTCCACAAAAAGTACAAATATGACTCTGTCATTATCCATGTTGGAGTGAATGATTTGAGACGTACCTCTCTGGACTACATGAAAAGAGACATGGAAGAGATCTCGTATCATGTTGCCCAGGCAGGTATGACCTTAGCCCCGAGTAGCATCCTGCCTTCGCCCAGAATGATACCACAGTATAAGGACAAAATGACTGACTTCAACAATTGGCTAAGCTTCTGGTGTCATTCAAAGGGGATCCAGTATCTGTCTGCCTGGGACAACATGATCGACAAACCACAAAGCTTTGCCAGAGATGGTCTGCACCTGTCACCCCTGGGATTCAGGTTACTGGCTACAGCTCTTGCCACAAATATAGTGCCTTTTTTAGGCAAAGTTCAAAGGACAAAACCACCACCGTAACATATACAAGCAAGCAAAATCTGAAGATAATGTTACTCAATGCTAGAAGTCTAAATCTCAAAATGCACTCTCTCGAGGCACTCCTAAAAATGGAGCACATCAATATCTGTGCAGTAACTGAGACCTGGTTCAAGGCTCCAGAGAGCACCCCTGCAATACCAGGCTACAACTCTTACCACACTTTTTGGACATCAAACCAAGACCAAAACACTAAAGGTGGAGTGTCCATATTCACCAAGGATATTCACATCTCCAGGCTAGTTGCCCAACACAATGTATCTGAAATTCTCCGGGTGCAACTAGCACTACGTAAGACTGCAATCCAAATTGTAGCTTGCTACAGATCCCACACCATGCCCCAAGATTCTCACTACACCTTTCTAAACATACTGGAAAATATTAAGATACAACCAAACACCCTAATACTGGGTGATTTTAATTACCCTGCCATTAAGTGGGAAAACTACTCGGGTACCAACACCTTTTCCCAATGGTTCTTGAAATTCATAAATTCCAATGCCCCGGATCAACTAATCCATTGTCCCACCAGGGGCTCCAATATCCTAGACCTTGTCATTACCAACATGGTAGATAGATGCTCCACACCAGTGGTCACCCCCTCATTGGTCAGATCTGACCATAAGCAAATCACCCTTGGCATCCACATCCCACCCCCAGTACGGAAACCTCTGTACAAAACTTCTTCAAAGCCAACTTCATGCTACTCAAGTCAGAAGTGACAAACTTCATGACACCCATGCAGATGGGAGCTGAAAGTTCGACAGCTGAATCCTCACTAAGGCACTGTACAAGCACATCCACTCGTGCATGAATCGTGCCATCCCAAATAGAACCAAGACGCTCTCCTCCAAAAAAAAAGAAGTCAATCTGGTGGTCTCCTGCCATAAAAAAACTATACAACAGAAGGATGAAACTGTTGCATAAAAGGGGAAAATCCCAGGATGCAAAAAAACTCCCTTACCAGCCTCAATAAGAAGCTGAGATCCCTCATAAAATCCTCCAAAGCTAGTTACGAAAATAAAATTGCCAAAGATTCCAAAGACAACCACAAGGCATTTTATAGTTATGTCAAGAATCTAAATGGCAATGCTCAGATCTGCTCTGAGCTACAACAGAATAAATATACTGATCCCAAGGATATTGCCAATATACTGGCAGATCAATTTAGTGCAAACTTCACACCCCCTCTCACCCCCTAAAGGGCCCATCTCAATACCAGAAAATTTCCAAATTCCAGTAATCATGGCAACACAGGTAGAAACTGCACTCTCTAAAGCTAAGAATACAGCATCCATGGGACCAGACGGCATCCCGGGCTGTGCACTACATGAACTACAAAATGAACTGGCACCTCACCTAAGTGTCATGTTTAATCATAGCCTCACCACAGGCTTCATGCTCACTGAGTGGCACACAACTACAGTTATCCCACTCCACAAGGGGGGATCCACCTTGGATCCTGGGAACTACTATCCCATCAGTCTAACAAGCCTGATCTGCAAGGGCATGGAATGCATTATCATGGAACTTATAAACAAAGACATTGGAAACCTTCAAACACTGGACCCCACCCAGTTTGGGTTCGTGAAGGGCCGATCTTGTCTCCTGAACCTGATTGACTTCTTTGAATCAGTCTCCAGAGCTGTAGATGAGGGTAAGACAGTCCACACAGCCTATCTGGACCTTGCCAAGGCCTTCGCCACCATCTCCCACTCTGGAATCATAGATAAACTTATTAAGCTGGGCCTAAATCCCTACGTCACTCAATGGGTTGCCACCTGGCTTACTGACAGAACCCAGATTGTAAAAGTAGTTGACTCCAAATCCAGCTCTAGACAAGTGATAAGCGGAGTACCTCAGGGTTCAGTCCTGGGACCGCTCATGTTTGGCACCTACTTCTCTGAAGTACAGACCAACACTAAGAGACTCTGGCTAACAAAGTTCGCAGATGACTGCAAACTGGGAGCCATTATTGAATCCCCAAATTATGTGGATATTCTACAATAGGGCCTTACAGAAACAGATGCTTGGTGCCAGAGTCATGGGCTCAAGCTTAATGCCAAGAAATTTATAGTTATCCCCTTTAGGAAAAAACATGTACCCATGAATTACCACATAGGTGGCAGTACACTAAACACTCCATGGAGGTGACATCATATACCACCACACTATCACAGGCACTGAACATTATCAAACATGTATTTGAATTAATGAAGGCCCACTTCCACTTGAATAAATCTTGTAGCACACTGCAGTATACATGGGAGACTTGCAATAAAATATTTATTGTCTGTGCCATGCTACACAATATGGTGCTATGGAAACAGATATCATAGTACTATCAGGCAGGCATGTGGTATCAGTGGAAGAGAAATTATTAAATAAACTGGCTGCAGTGGTCCCTCATGTGAGGCAGAGTTGAGCTCATTATACATAAACTGGAGGTATCTGAGCCACAAGTACAGTGATGACCAAAGCTACATAGAACTAAAGCAGTGCATGCATTATATTGCATTGACTGCCCATACTGAGAGTGGGCAGGGCACAGTCATCATCATTTGCACAGGTGGGGTAGGACACAGTGATGATGACTGCAATGGTAACACAGTTGATAGAGTTATGAGAGATAGATACAGTAGTCATATATAATATGCAGCAAGGAGGCTAGAGGGAGTCAAGGCTTACATCCTTCAGTGCCGGTGTGGAACTTCTCTAAAGTGAATGCTGGCTAGGTATGCAATATGCCCCTGCAGTATCAGACTGGGAGTATCTAGTCCTAAACAAATACAACAGAAAAAGTAGGAATCAGGAAAACACTCAAGATGAAAGATCAAATACAGATACAGTACCAACACGAAACTCCAAGGTCACAAAAAAAGGATTTTATTTAGCACTTCCATCAGAATGTAATGATTGACTTCTTCAGTATGACATAAAAACTGTTCCAAGTCATTATAAATCATTTTTAAAAGAACATATGACATCCTCAGCCAATAAAAAACATTAATTAAAAAACATTGGTCCAATGAACATTACTGTTACATTACTGTTAAGTTCTTTAAATAGTTAAAGCAGCAAACACAGATAATAAAACAATTCTACAAAACCCACATAAAATTCATAAACACTTCACACAAAACAAACATCCTCCCAAAAAAGTTCTACTAAAAAAAACTTTTATATTACATACGAACGTAATTTTAAATAACTGACTATACTAAAACAGTCATTAAGACCAAGGGATACCTGGTCATTAAGTCTTACTTACCAAGATAACTTTGAATTCTAGCAAGTCCACCCATGGGCCTCCCTGTGGGTCTTTTTTTTACCCCTTCAAGAACCACTAATCTAAAATCATGTGTGGGGAACTTTTCCACATACTTACACAAAACATTATTGGTGTTTGTTGTGGTACCAGACTACAGGATGGAGTTTCCTCCATGGACTGTCACATTTGGAGACAACTCAGTTGAAAACATTGGGTTATTAATGCAACTAATCCAATAACTCTCACAGCAAGTGTTGGGTTCGACTAGTAGCAGAGGGACTAACCACTTGGGCACTTCTCAGTCTGGAAGTATCCCTCCGGGACAACGTATGGTTTCCAGCACGGCTATAGAGACTACTGGTAACACTCAGTCCCATAATGGCTCGCACTATTCTATTAATCCTAAAGACTGCAATATTCAAACTTGGCTTAACAGAGATTTAGCCTTCAACACAAGCACAGCCCATGAGACACGTACCTTCAATCAATCACTATTATTGTTTGAAAACAAATTACTCAAGTGCAGGAAATTGCAACTTAAAAATGCTTGTTTTACTGAGTGTATTAAGGGCAAGCTTGTGCCCAAAGGGTTAAGGCACAGGAAATATGCTATTGGTCTAATTGTAGACTCACTGCTACATCATGAACTAATTGACTTATTTGTTAGACAAGGGTGTGAGCTGATGGACATTCTCATCAAACACAACTTGCAAATGATTGAAAAATTGCATCATAAATTCATTGGGTTAGACAGGGTCATTCATGATGATTTACTGTTTGACAGTTCTATATTAGCGTATAGAGGAGTGTTTGAAAAAGTTGACAAGCTAGCAGGGGAAGTTTAGACTTGAAAAGAGAAAAAACATCGATAGGGATAAGAAAGCATATGCCTCTGGGCTAGTGTATCCCAAACCACCTACCATCACTTTGACACACCCTCATAGCACCAATTCAGCCAATGAGTCTGCAGTGGAAGGAAGAGAATCGACATATCACCCACCTAACCAGGCCCTTTTAGGGTGGGACCTTCCCAGGAGGTTAGAGAGGATTCACAACCAGACTTGTTTAGTTAACTACAGACCTCAACGGAATTACAGGCCTTCAGGTTACCAACAACAGCAATATCAGGCACCGAGGAGGCAACTTTCCAGGAGGAATTAAGTTTTGGACATTTGGATATGCCTGTAATAGACTTTGGAGGGACCACTACTGAATATCCAATATGCATTTCCAACCAAAATGGTGACTTTACTGTTTATAACTTTTCTTTGCAAGCCTTTGACTTGGTTAGTCGCAGATTTATTCAGCAAGGGCTTTAACTATGTACCTGCCAAGCTTTCAAGCATTACAGAGCTTGTACTGGATTTAAAATTTTTCGTTAGGAACTTGAACTTTAGGTTTTTGTTTAACAATGCATTGTGTGGTGATAGTCACAGTATTTTGCATTAAAAAGAAATGTATTCAATCAGTCTTTAATGAATTACTTGTTTGAAAAAATGTGCGAATTTGATTTTAGGGCATTACTCAATTGCAATCTAGAGGGGTTTAAAGAAAATTTGTCTGACAATGAAAGGAACCTATTGTTGAAATTTTGTAAGGATAAAACAATACAGGTGATGAAGCCTGACAAGTGAGGGGAGGGGGGGGGGTTGTGATAATGTCAAAGTACGACTATGTCAATAGGATAAATGTTTTTTTGTTAGATCCTACATTGTATGAGGAAGTGTCTTTGAATTTGGTTAACATTTCTTATCGCAAAATTGACTTGACCTTAAAGGACATGCAAGACCAAGACCAGTTAGAGCACGACATTGTCTCATTTTTTATTTACTAAGTACCACAAGGTGCCAAGTATCTTCGGTATTCCAAAGATGCACAAAGATAAGCAGAACCCCCCTATGAGACCGATAGGCACATGGCTCTAAAATCCACTCCCTGGGAAGTACATAGACATTGTACTTAAGGATGTCTTGAAGGATGAGAGTCACATTTGTACTGACTCATGGCACTTTTTGAAAAAATTAAATGATTTAGAGTTTGATGAACAAACTACCTTTTTAACAGTAGATGTAGTCAGTTTATTCAATGTAATCCCTCACACCTTAGGGATTGAATGGTTTGAGGAATGTTTGGATGACACACACTCCTTCAGTAATGAACAGGTAGCAGTTTTAGTGAGCTTTATGGAAATTCTTTTAAAGAATAATTTAATTTTCTTTGAAGGGCAATATTTCCTACAGAAAACAGGCGTAGCTATGGGGGCCACTTGTGCCCCCATTTTTGCAAGCATCATCATGTTAAAGCGGAAAAATAAATTTTTATTCACCTCCTCATTCAGTACAGTAACAAGTGAAAACTATATTTGCGTTATATAGACGACTTGTTTTTTCTTTGGATTGGTGACAGTACTGATGTCACTAATTTCTTAGCTTACTTCAACAACCTGACAGATTTTCTGAAATTCACGTATACTTATAGCCAAGAAGGTATTAACTACTTTGATTTAGAAATTAGTAAAGACCTCATAAGACAGAAATATGTCAGTGATCCTTATAGAAAGCCCACATACTGTAATAGCCTCCTACATCATCACAGCAGCCACCCTGAACACATCAAAAAAGGTATTATCAAAGGTCAGTTTGTTCGAATTGCACGCATGGTAACTAAAGATAATGAGTTTCAAGGGCAGTGCGATGCTCTCTGTTAGAATTGCACGCATGGTAACTAAAGATAATGAGTTTCAAGGGCAGTGCGATGCTCTCTGTTCGAATTGCACGCATGGTAACTAAAGATAATGAGTTTCAAATGCAGTGTGATGCTCTCTGTTAGAATTGCACGCATGGTAACTAAAGATAATGAGTTTCAAGTGCAGTGCAATGCTCTCTGTTAGAATTGCACGCATGGTAACTATAGATAACGAGTTTCAAGTGCAGTGCGATGCTCTCTGTTAGAATTGCATGCATGGTAACTAAAGATAATGAGTTTCAAGTGCAGTGCGATGCTCTCTGTTAGAATTGCATGCATGGTAACTAAAGATAATGAGTTTCAAGGGCAGTGCGATGCTCTCTATTAGAATTGCACGCATGGTAACTAAAGATAATGAGTTTCAAGGGCAGTGCGATGCTCTCTGTTAGAATTGCACGCATGGTAACTATAGATAATGAGTTTCAAGGGCAGTGCGATGCTCTCACAGAGATGTTCAGGTCTAGAGAGTATCCACTAGATTTAGTGGGTGAAGTCATTTATGAGGTTCATTTTAAAAGGGAGAATGGGATTATTTTGCCACTGCTTAGCAACTACATGGGGAATTTGGATATGGACCCGGTTCTTCCTTTGAACAGTGCACCCAATGACTATACCTGTTCTTTTGTCACTAGGTTTTCAGTTGACCACCTTTACATTCATGTCGCTTTGGTGAAGAACTGGCAGATTTTTTGTGGATAAGACGGTGCACTAGAAAAACTAGGAATTAAACCACGGATACTGTTCAAAAGAGGTCTGACCATCAAAAACTTGTTGGAAGTGAGTGAGAGTACACCTTCCAACAATGGTAGAGTAGGCACTAAGAAATGGGGGTTTTGTTTGGAGTGCAATTTTAATTGAATACAGACAAAGTCAAAATTAACCACACCGCCATTAGACCTAATGGTAGTTTTACATGCAATTCAGTTGGGGTGGTATATGCTGTTTTGTGTTCAAAGTACAGCAGTTTCTATATTGGTAAGACAAAAAGGAGGCTAAAAGAAAGAATCTACGAGCACCTTAGGAACATGAAAATTTTAAACACCAATAATGCTTTGCATAAGCATGTGGAAAGGTTCTCCACACATGATTTTAGATTTGTGGTTCTTGAAGGGGTAAAAAAAAGACCCACGGGGAGGCTCATGGGCAGACTTGCTAGAATTCAAAGAGTTATGCTGGCAAGTAAGACTTAATGCCCAGGTACCCACTGGCCTTAATGAGTGTGTTAGTATAGTCAGTTATTTAAAATTACATTCTTATGTAATATAAAAGTTTTTTAGTAGGACTTTTTGGGGGGATGTTTGTTTTGTGAGAAGTGTTTATGACTTTTTTGAGGATTTCGTAGAATTGTTTTACTATCTGTGTTTGCTGCTTTAACTATTTAAAGAACAGTAATGTTCATTGGACCAACGTTTTTTAATTAATGTTTTTTTTTGGCTGAGGATGTTGTGTGTTTTTTTGAAAATTATATATAATGACTTGGAACAGTTTTTATGTCGTTCTGAAGAAGTCAATTGTTACAGTCTGATGAAAGCACTAAATAAATCCTTTTTTGTGACCTTGGAGTTTCGTGTTTGTATCTGGTCCTATATATGGCATACCACTTTAGAAGGATATACTGGAACTCCCCCTTTGGCTCACCCATGTGGGGAAGCAGCAGAAGGTCAGCATGCACAGTGCTATGACTGTTGAGACAGGGACAGGCAGGAGAGCAATGCTTTCCATGAAGCAGTGTGTGCCATCTACATACACCTGTTTTTTGACTTTACACTCTGCATTCATTCTCCTGTACGGCCATGACAAGCATTTGTCAGCATCCTTATTAATGCACCAGTGCTTGCTAACTGAGCTACCACCACCCTTAGCAGGCATGTCTGCTCCAAAGCCCTATTACCATGTCACTCTGCATTCATTACAAGACTTCTAACATGGCTTGCAGCAGCTGCACTTCCTCTCACAGACACCATTTTCACACTTAACATATCTGACATGGTGTATGTAGTGACTATCTTTGCCTGTATCACTGACCTGATGATCTGCTGATTACTGCTAAGGGTGACACCCAGAACAAGGAATGCTCTAAAGTCATGGTGATTATGTCCATTTGCAACCCTCTCTTCTATGATAGGTTAACTGACCTTAGAAGCAGTGTGGTTTACAGACAGAGGTGTAGCTGATTCAGCTATTACCCTGGGTTAGTCGTATAAAATAGTACCCACCCCTTCAGCTCTTCAAGTGAAGAGGAAAAAAAGTACTTCTGCAAAACTGCAAGAAGCTAATTGGCTTCCTGCAATATATGACAGCACAATCCACATGCCCCCCACACCCTTCAAGTGAAGAAAAAAAATAGCTCAGTCCTTCTACTGGTACACCAGTAAGGTGACCAGATATATGCTCCTTTCCTCCTACCCCAGCTCTTCATTAGAAACAGCAAAACAAGAAAAGTCCATGATCAGCTACTTGGGGCTCCTGAAGCACTTGATACAGTTTATATGACACACACAGCACTGCAGCACTCTGGTTTTACTTAAAAAATTTTTTTCTTTACTTTTAAACTGTATCAAGCAGTTGCTGCAGTTTAGAGTAGACCACACAAGGAACACTACAGTGCTCAGGTTTGACCACAAATGTAGTACCAGCTTTTAAAAGTCAGTATGCAGTAAAGAGTGAACAGGATGGATCAGATGGCTGATTGTGCCCACAAACACTTTGCACCTGGCATAGTTGCCCCTTTGCGCTGCCCTAGCTATGCTACTGCTCTTTTGATGCCATCTGTAGTACTGTCTCCTGTATTGGTTGGGTGGGTCTAACATGGGCAAGATGGGTACTGCAAAACACAGGTGATGCTGGAGGTTCATCTTGCCCATCCAATGTCATCTCAGCTGTGGGAGATGTGTTTTGTACCCTCCCATGTTATTGTTGACAATGTGATTGTATATTCAATTCTTTGCCATGTGAATGGTGCCATCATTATCAGCCAAAGGTGACTTGTTGACATCAGGCATGTTCTGACCTATTGTGATAGACTCTCTACCAAATGAACATGTGAAATTCAACAGCTTAAATACTTTTATCAGTGCTGGATCATAACTGTCATTCTCACCAACAAGTGTCACACACATTGTTATGACAGTTATTTATATAGCCTATAGGCACACATGCACCTTGTGGTGGAGTTTGTCACTGTTGCAGCTCCAATTTCCCTGGAGAACAGATATGCATATGTGTTAAGCTGACTAAGCCATTCATACCAGTGTGCCATTTTATTATACTGACTGAACACATTTGTGCTGACCTGCTCATTGCACTTTTGCCCATTGGATGTTAACAGATATGTGCAATGGATGAGGAGAAAAGGTGGAAAAACACACCTGAAGCAGTATGATATAAACCTGGGTCGCCTCAACATCTTTACTGGCTCTAACTCTTATTGGAGCAAGTCTGGGAGAGACCAGGAGGGGTAAGTAGACCTGACGATTGAAGAGAGGCATCTGGGTCTGCTGATAGTCAACTGTGGAGGGAGGGGGTAAAAAAATTAATGCCCTGCACAATGGCTTACTGGGGTGTTTTGTGATGCCCTGACATGACCATCTAGTGAGCAGTGCAGGTACAATTATAGTGACCTGTGGAAGCACCACCCAGACTTGCTCTACAAGCAAGAAGCAGAGATACTGGAGAGGGAGCCAAATTTTTATAATAAACATTCAGTACTAGACTTGGTGCTATACTTTTTGCCTACCATCTGTTGCTGTTATTGACTTTTGTTGTCTGGGATATGTAGGATTGATTTCTGACTGTGTTTTACAGTGGCTGAGGAGACTGAATTCAATCAGTCTATTTGAAGATTCATGACTTGGTCTCCAAGAGGTGGGACATGTGTAGTTTATAGATGCTGATACTGTATTATTTGAATAAACTGCCATAAATCTATATTAATCTGTCAGATTTGTCTCTTTATTTTGTCTTCTTTCTACATGGTCCGCTGCAGAATAGGCTGCAATGAGGTCTAGGTGACTCAGTTCTGCACCAACCATAGTTTCTGCTACAGGGTCACCAGCAATCCCCAGCGTGCCTGTCTGCAAGGTGATGAATGTTATGCTGTGGAAGGTGACTTGGAAAGTGGTGGCTTCCATGTCACCTGTCAGGAGGTGGGGGGATGAGAGGAATGAAGGCTCCTCCTCTTCTGAGAGTGGGTCATAACGGTCCTTTTAAATCCCCTGGAAGCAAGTGTGGTGGCTAGTCAGGGCTGAGGTGGATTGGCAGCCAGACACCCACATTGGCACCTTGGAGCATCCTTTTATGGAAGTCCAAATAGACTTTTAGCTGCAAGAAAATATATCTGTGCTCTAAAGTAGCTACTTCTGTCACAGCATTATACAATGGCTAGATAAACATGGAAAAATTGTAGTCATTCATGCAAACTTATTTAGCCCACTGATGTTCAATGTGGAAACAAAAAATGAAAACATAACAACTGAAGGTTGCTTCTGGTTCTTAAGTTTGCAATATTATAAGGGAACTTAAGTAGTGATCTAAGGTAGCTATTTACAAGTGTAGTTCACTCTGCATAATGCCAGCTTTGATAGATAAATGTTGTGAAAATGCAATCTGAATGTGCAGAGAGAAATGCACAATAATAGTCTACTGATACAAAACATGTAGTTGCTGTATAGTTCATATGGAAATGTGACATGTATTTAACTCCTCTCAACTCACTCCCTGGGAGTCAATAAACTCTGTGCAGGAATATCATTATTCCTGCACAGAGAGGTTCATGTCCATATAGCACAGCAAGCACGCCTTGCATATTCATGAAGGTGAGCTGCTGTTTAACCTACACTGACACGAACCGTGAACGAGTGCAGGGGGGATGTTCAACAAGTGCATGGATATTGAACATGCCCTCTGCACTCAGAAAGTGCTGTATGGCACTTTCTAATACAAACTGGCATAATATTAGAGAATTTATCTAATATTATGCCAGTATTTCAGTGTCTGCAGAAACTGAAATGAAATAAATGATCATTTCAATGTCTGCGGACAATGAAATACATACGGCAGCAGGAAAGCAATATAGGGTGTGTGCGACAGGTTCTGTGACACACCTCCTGCATTGTAAAAGTGCCATACGACACCTCCGCAACCTGCTAAAGCAGGAAATGTGTACAAAAGCACAGATAATGGTGGATAAATCCCTGAAAAGGGACACATCATATATATTGCTCTCACAAACTGAGAAAGTCGATAGAAATCAGGTCATGCATTAGCATGAATTACCGAAGGATAGAAGTCTGAAAGCAAATGTATGCCAATATTCCCTGACAGCAGTCCATGTGGACAAAGGCACAAATAATAGGGGGACAAAACACTAAACATAGGGACACATATGAAATATTGCCCTCACACACTTAGAAATTTGATAGAAAACAGGATATGTATTAGCAGAAATCTCTGAAGGATAGAAGCCTGAAAGCCAAATGCATGCAATTATTTCCTTATTGCAGTTCTCAATGACTTGCCAGAACACCACAATACTCACTATATAACATAATAATATAATAATAACAATATCATTTTTTCTAGGCTAAGGAATGTTTAAGCATAGCTAAGCGAGTGTGCGTGTTATGGCCCTCTGCTTACCATAGCTTAAACATCCCGTAGGGGATAAATATAAATATACAGGTAAAATTTCCAAGCTGAGATAGTGTAGTGATTAGAGTCCTGGCTTTACATGCAGGCATTAATGGTTTAAGTACCAAGACAGGCAAGTAATTTTTATATGGGAAAGCAGTGTTAAAATTATGTTTTTAAACTTAAATTATGTACTGTTTTTGTCAACCAGGGTAGTGTAGCTGGTATACAATGTAAGTGTGAGTGCATATAACATGTGAAACCACCCATGTACACACAAGTGTCTCATACAGTACAGTCACACCCCTTGACAATGTAAGGAAAGCACATAGAGGGATGGTCATGTAAAGTACATCATATACACTTAATAAATTAAGTCAGTCTTCTGATATATTTAAAAAAGTAAAAGTGAGCAATGGTTAGCAATGGTCAGCTATGCTTAGCAGGTGCAACCATTGCTAAGACATGAATGCTAAGCAGCAGGTAGATCAGCTAAGTGGATTTCTGCACTATTAAACACTGCTCAACAACTTCTCCTTTAAGCAGTGTTAAAACTGGCTTAGCATATTTGCACACTGATTAGTGGAGCTTAACCTTTTGAAAATGGTCCAATAACAGCAAAGGGCAGGAATATCACACTATTTAAATGGTGCAGGTGTGAATACAGCCATAATCTGTTGTAATCCATCTGTACAGATACAATGGTTGGTGTAGGAGAGGGAGTGCACATTCGGGCACAACGCTGGAGCATTCGGGAGTCAAGGGTCATGGCTGGACTCCTAGTTAAAAACAATGAGCAGAGACTGCTGCAGTACCAGTACCAGGGCTCCCAATATAAAGTGAAGGCCTGGGACCATCTCAAACATTACCTCACCAGTGCTACTGGCATCCCCCGGACTGGTGAGCAGGTATGGCACCACTATGCTGACCTAAAGCATAGGAAGGGGGTGCTCTTGGACCACTGAATCCAAGATGGACAGGACTGGAATGGTCCAGTAGTGTGCAAGTATCACTATCAAGTAGTTTGTAGCAAATACTAGCCTGAGAATGTGGTAGACAGATATGCATAATGTGTGTTTTTCTCCCCTACAGCTGCAGCAAAGAAGGCTGTGAACATGGAAGCCCATGGTGACAGATTGCTGAGGCTCCACCAACAGGCTGGTGAGTACAAATCTATTTTGTCATATATTGTTAAAATAGCTAAGAAGGAGTACATTGTTTACTGCTAGTAGGTATACTGTTACTGAGTAAACTGAATAAATAAAAAAGTATGACTGACGAATACTGAAGTAAAATAAAGACCCTTAAAAATGTTGTGTTTATTCTGGTATGTTGTTGTAGATATATAGACTGTATTCAGGTTCTTCACAGCAAATATGGCTGTGACAGCATACATTAACTGAGGTGCGTCTGTGAACAAGCTGTTAGGAGAAACCGTAGATAGTGTAGCTGTAAAACGAGATATAAATTAAATGTGAAATATATACTGCACTAAGCTCTGAACCCTGAATAGTAATATGGAAAATATCAACGTGTGTACCATGCAGCATTGCCTTGTGTTAACCTTTGCTTTTCAGGTTGTAGTAATCTAAAGGAGTAATGCACAGTACAATAACTATCACAGGATTCCAAGTTCAGACTGTCTAGCCAAGAGACTATTAGACAGAAACCATTAAAAGGAAAAACAGCAGTTCCCCAGTAGCTCAATGTGATGAGAAATAGCTTAGTTGTTAATTTTGCGCACCCAGACATGGTTCGAATCCAGGGAGTGGTACTAGGATGTGTGCATACCTACACACAAGGAATCGGGAATACATGTAAAACAATCAGGTAGTGTTAACAGATATTTTCCCCACAGGTTTTACAGGTAAGTAAATATTGCCAGTAGCTGTATGAAGGGTATACTAATAAACTGTGAACAGCTGTTCAATTGTCCCACCACATGCCTGCAAATGACAGCAGAGTAGGTACATACAATAAGCACTCTTCCTGAATCATACCTTTCAACTGTACAGATATTCACTTAATGTCCAGATATTTGTCTCAGGTTTTTGGGCCATTTTAGATAAAGTAGTGGTGTCATGGCAAATCAGTGGCAAACCATTATAGACAGAAGTTAGAAAATAATGATAGACATACAAGTGTCAGATGTCATATCCATGAGAAAAGTCATGCAAATGCAAAATCTGTTATTTTATCAACTTTCTAAGTTTGTAAGAGCAATATCTAAAATTGTCCATATTTATGGGCCTTTGTCCCACTCTTATGTAATGCTTTGTCCAGATGTCATGCTCTAAGAGGTTGAAATGTATGTTTCTGATATATGTCTTTCAACTGTCACACTGTCATGGCTAGTGGTCACTGCTGCAAATAATCCTGGACACAGATAGGAAACCAGTTGACGTACGCCAGTAGCACACTTGCATAACAGCAGTTTAAGGTACCCCTCCTGTGCCAGACATGTAACCCTGACATGTGTGAGTCCCTCCTAGTCATATACCCAGAGTTGTCACAGTTTTCCTCATACCATTCCAGACTGACAGTTTAATAAGCATGTTTGTACTACAAAAGCTATAGCCATAGGTAGATATAAAGTAAGGGCAGACCCATAGAGTATTGAGCAGTACTGTTGTAGAAAATAGAAGCATAAATACTTGTTAATGGATTTTCTGTCTCTCCCCCCACCCCTCATCTGCATCAATAATTATTACTCATATACTACGCGTACGTTTTTCTCTAATCATAATGTTGGGACTTGTATTATATCATTGTTAATATGTTTGATTGCTTGCATGTTAACATATGCTGTTCAAATATTAGTGATGGAGGTCTCTTGCCATCAGTGTTACTGGCATGCTGTTATGATGCATACTGTTGTTCCATTTATGCATGTGTTCTGTTTGCTATGCAGCTGTTTCAAATCTGTTTTATAGGGTTAATTGGAACACTGACACATGTTGTTATCTTGAAATGTGCTGTTCAAGACTGATCAGCATATTTTGTAAAACCTCAACACCATAGCACATTTGGAAAGGCAGATGCCAGCAAATCAGCCTGTCCCACCTCATCTGGCTGTGACACCTGGCCCCAACACGTCTGGGACCCAACCTGGATCTCCCTTGTCTGCTGGTCCTGCACCACCTTTGGGTGGAACTGCCACAGGGGATAGGGCCCATCCCCCCCAGGAGTGGACACATGCAGAAGGCTGTCACCCACAGTCAGGTCCAGGATTTGGTGCACAGCACCCTTTGATCTGAGTTTGGAGAGCAGCTGCACCAGATTGAGGTCCACCTAGCACACCTTGAGGTGCAGACCACCCCTCCTGTCCAGCTCCCAGCACAAGTACCTTTGGGTCTGTGAAGGTGCAGTGGTGACTGCCCATGGGTGGGGATCTCAGTCCCACTGTAACCATATGGGGGCCCATGGGCTTCAGATTCCCAACCACACTCCCTGTCAAATGTGTTTACCCCCTCATGTGTCATATGCTGCCCCTGTCTGCTGTCTTGTCTGTCTCTCTACCCACCCTACCTCCCCAGATGTACCTGCAATCCTTCCCCAACTTCCCACTCTCACCTTAAAAAAAGAAAAGGGCATCTGCCCCCCCCAAAAATATTGCTCCATACATAGCTGTCCATTTTGCACACGTGTCCACTGGACACATGTAATCCAGTACAATTGGCTTGACAGCACATTTTTGTTGTCCTCACCCCTCTCTCTGGGGTTTGAGTGTCCAAATTCATCTCCAAATTCTGTACAAATACACAGCTGTTGCTGTATAAGAAATGGACAGCTATGGACCTTCTCTACACTTGTCCTGCACATCCCTAACTATCTTTCATATAGTTTTTCCCTCTGCATGCACCTTTTTCACCTCTTTCCTATCACCCCCTTTTCTTTTAAAGAAATTAGCACGTGTGTAAGTGGGAGTAAGCGAGTTTGCGCGATGCTAAGTGAAGCCAAAACAGATTAAGCATTTCTGCAGTTAACCATGTGTTGACATTGCTTAGTGTCATGCAAAACCATGAAAACCCACTTAAAGCCACTTAAAACTAACTGCTTTAATCACTCTGTTTCCATCAGCCACTGTTCTGCCTAGCAATAAAATAATTAGCCCTGCCAAGTCTTGGACCCAGGGTCCTGTAATTCATAATCAAAGGAATGTACCACTACACCATTTGAGCTGTAGGGATTACTGATGTTTTTCAACCATATCATGCAACAGAGTCATTCAGCAGTAGGGAAAATATTCTGTAGAATCAGCCAGGTTTTGTATATATACATATAAACATGTATATATCTATGGAGATGCATATATATGGAAAAATATATACATAATATAAATAGAGATATACATATAAAATATACAACCACACACACACACACACATATATATATATATATATATATATATATATACATGTATATATATATATATATATATATATATATATATATATATATAGTTCCACTTCACAAGATCGAATTCCTATAAACTCGAAATACATAACCCCAAAGCCAGAATCTCGAGTTTACAGAAACTTGAAACTGTGAAGGGGAAATAAAAATAGCACCTTTCTAATGTTTTTGCAGGGGGTTTTGCCCCCTTGTACCCCCCACACCCCCCTACTTAAATATTCCTACTCCGAGATCGCACTACAGCAAAGGAAAGGGAAATCTCCCATTCCGCGCTATATGCATAAGCACAAAATGGAAGATTTCCCAGTCCTCTGCTATAGTGCGATCACGCAGCTCTTAGACAACAGCTGCAATGGTGCAGGAGGACCTAGCCCCCTGCAAAAAGGTAACTGAACTCTTGTTTTTCTAACCCTAAACTTCCCATTCACAATTTCGAGTGAATGGAAATTCGAGATTCTGGTCTCGAGCTTATGCATTTCGAGCTTCCATTCATTCGATCTTGTGAAGGGGAACTATATATATATATATATATATATATATATATATATATATATATGGATCCATATCAGTTCAATAAAAGAAAACTTACCTGACACCCAAATCACCATGACCACATCAGCGACAGAGCAGATCTCCGACAATGGTAAGTATAAGCATGGCAGAACGACATGTATTCCAGTTTCCACAAAAAAATAAATAAATAAACAAAAAGAAACATGTATATAGCAGGGGGGAAAGCCCCCCTGCACCCCCCACACACACCCGACTTAAATATACCAACTCCAAGATCACACCATATTGCAAAAATGGGAATACATCCCATTCTGCACTACTTATACTTACCATTGTCAGAGATCTGCTTTGTCGGCGATGTGGTCTCATAGATCTGGGTGTAGGGTATGTGTTCTTTTGTTAAAATGATAGGTTCCCATATATATATATATATATATATATATATATATATACATATATATATATGCTCATAACACGTAGTAGAGTCATACCTCAGAACCATACCTCTCAACCTCTTAGTGCAAGAAATCTGGCCAAAGGATGTCAAAACGGGGAGAACAATGGGACAAAACTAGGGACATATTTTAAATATTGCGCTTATAAATGTAGCATGTTGCCAGAGTGACAGGGTTTGTTTCAGCATACATGTACTGAAGGATGTGAGTTCTGAAACTGAAATGGATTTCATCATTTACTGACAGAAATCCTCAGATCATCAAAGTGATTTACCAGGGAAATAAAAATAATGAATCTGTGGAACAGACCAGAAATATGAGCAATAAACCTGGACATTCTGAAACAATCTGGCCAATTGAGAGGTATGCTCAGAACCCCTTAGTGCAATGAATCTGGACCAAGCCTGACAAAGTGGGGAGAGAAAGCCATGAAAAAAGAAATATATCTGAAATATTGTAGTAGATAAGCTGACAGTTGCTGCAGTAACACCCTCCTGTCTGTCCTAACATATATTCACTGAAATAGCACAAATCTAACATTCAATTACTTCTCACTAGTTAGTGACTTATATCCTCACATCGTCCCACTGATGTGTCAAAAATACACAAAACTTATGGGGGTCAGGCAGCAGTACACCCTACAAATATCTGGACATAACATCACAATAGGGAAACTACACTCACCTGCTAAGCATGTCACCACGCACTGTCCAAACTACAGTCAGACTGACACAACACTAATCCAAATCTGCTATGGGAAATTACACATGTAATTGTAAATATAACAGGCACTACAGGGATATCACAGCACTGAAAAACACACACCAGTGTGAAAGTGCATACCCATAACCTATTTCACCACTGTCACAGTGACATACTGGTAAGCTAAATGAACAGAAGAGTATAAGGAGTGTGTGAACCAAAACATCTAATCATGTTTGCCACTCACACACTACCCCTAGATATACTGGCCCAATTCACAGTTTAGTATGATGCCTGACTATGGTATGGAGCATGTCTCAGTCTGCCCCTACAAACAGATACAGGTGATAGACCACCAGAAACTGGAGCAGCATGCACAGATAGAAAAGGATCCATAACACATACATCTACCACCCTCCCTACACAGGCCAAATAACATTTACACACTACACTGCTACACAATCCTGACAGTCTGTCAACAATTGCCAGAAATATACAGACCTCTCAACTGTTAGTCCCACGGAATGTCCAGGCTTTGTCCTCATATACAAAGCCTCTTACACATAATATGTCTGGCATTCTGACACATCACTGGGGATGGAATCAGGAATGAAGGCACTAAATAATGATATAACCTACCTATCAACCTCTTATTGCATGGCATCTGGACAAAGTCTGACATACATGCGGGACAGAGGCCCAAAAACAGGGGCATATGTGAAATATTGCTGTTATAAACTGAGACAGTTGCTGGTGTAACAGGGTTTGTTGTAACATATCTTTTCTGTGGGATATGAAGTCAGAAACTCAAATGGATGATACCATTTACTGACTGCAATCCCCACACTATGCTACTGATTTTCCAAAGACAAAAAATGTCTGAGGAACACACCAAACATGAGAGTCCAAAATCTGGCCATTCTGTGGATAGCCCTACAGTTGAGAGTTATGTCAACAACATAACACTGTCAGATTTAAAATCACGCAGAAAAGCCATGTCCACACAAACTCTGTTAAACTAGCATTAATTTCAACTGTATAACAGCAATACTTGTATTCTGTCCCTAAGTCTGGAACATTCTCCCCCAGTTTGCTGGGCTGTCTCCACAGTTGTCATTGTAAGAGGTATTTCCAGCTACCCTCTGTGATGTTGTTGTTCACACACCTCCATGAAGTCCTCCTCAGAGGCAAGGAAAAGGGACAATGCCCACATGGAGTACTCAATTATAGGAGTGTGTTGCCATGCCATTGGCTATAGGAATAACAACACAGCTGTTCTGCATGCAATTTGCAAGTGGGGGACACCAGCTGATGCACAAGCCATCAGCTGCTCATGAGCATTACCTACGACAGGCAAGCTGCTGCCTATGCAAAACAGATGTATACCCTACATCTCAAAGAGAGAGAAAGAGAGAGAGAGAGAGAGAGAGACAGACAAACAAAACAAACAACACATATTGGAAAAAAAGGTATGTCAAACAAGTAAGCATATAATGGAATGCAGTTGGATGTATGTAATAAAGGGAAATAGGAAGTTCAACAAATATGTCTCAACAAGACTTGCTATACTGATATATTGCTGATCAGAACCCATGGCCATAGCATCTGGGTCTGTCTGCAGTGACATAGATCACAGCTTAGGTCCCTGTGTCACTCCAGGAAAGGATGGCTGACATATGACAACTACTGAAGTGTGTGTGTTGAACAATACTGACTATGACACTGCTAGGCCAGCTACTGGGATGTTGTAGATATCCATATGTTAATTGTGAATACAACGATGATATACGTGTGTCTCAGAAATGTGAGAGACCTATACAGGGTATTTGCATAATAAACTGCTGTTCCAGATGTGTGTGTTGAACTGCATGTGATATACTGAGCTCATACCATTCAACTGTCCAGTGTTATGCACACTGACCATTTGTGTTCCTCATATTTGTAGTCATTTACTCATAGAGTTGTGTTATGTCTGCAAATCACTGGCAACCTGTGAAGACTGACATTACAACATTTCCTTTTCTTTCATTTGGCTGTTCCCATTAGGGGTCGCCAGAGTGGATCATCTGTCTCCATTTCTTCCTATCCTCTGCATCTTGCTCTGTCACACCAACAACACTCCATGTCCTCTATCACCACATCCATATACCTTATCTTAGGCCTTTTTCTTTTCCTCTTACCTGGCAGCTTCATCCTTACCATCCTTTTCCCAATATACTCAGCATTCCTCGTCAGCACATGTCCAAACCAACATAATCCCGCTACTCTCTGGCTTTGTCTCCAAACCGTCCAACCTGGTCTGACTTTCTAACATACATATTCCTAATCCTGTCCACCCTCACCACACCCGATGCAAATCTTAACATCTTTAACTCTGCCACGTCCAGCTCTGACTCCTGCCTTTTTGTCAGTGCCACTGTCTCCAACACATATAACGTAGCTGGCCTCACTACCCTCTTGTAGACCTTTCCTCTCACTCTTAATGGTACTTGTCTGTCACAAATCACTCCTGACACTCTTCTCCACTCTCCCCAACCTGCCTGTACTCTCTTCTTCACCTCTCCACCACACTAATTATTACTTTGAACTGTTGATCCCAAATATTTAAACTAATCCACCTTTGCAAACTCTTCTCCCTGATTCCTCATCATTCCTCTATCCTCTCTCCCATTCACACACATATATTCTGTCTTAGTCCTGCTGACCTTAATTCCTCCCCTCTCTAGAGCATATCTCCACCTCTCTAGGGTATCCTCAACCTGTTTCCTACTCTCACTACAGATCACAATGTCATCTGCAAACATCACAGTCAACGGGCACTCTTGTCTGATCTTATCTGTCAACCTGTCCATCACCACTGCAAATAAGAAAGGGCTCAGAGCTGATCCCTGATGTAATCACACCTCCACCTTAAATGCACCTGTCACTCCCACCGCAGAACTCATCGCTGTCACACTACCCTTGTACATATCTTATAGTACTCTTTCAGATTCCTGTGCCACTCCTGACTTCCTCATACAATACCACAACTCCTCTCTAGGCACCCTGACATATGCTTTCTCTAAGTCCACAAAGACAAAACGCAACTCCTTCTGACCTTGTCTGTACTTGTCCATCAGCACTCTCAGAGCAAACATCGCATTTGTAGTGCTTTTTCCTGGCATGAAACCATACTGCTGATCACTAATCCTCACCTTCCTTCTTAACCTAGCTTCCACTACTCTTTCCCATGTCTTCATGCTGTGACTGATCACTGTTATCCCTCTGTAGCTACTAGAGCTCTGCACATCACCCTTAGTCTTATAATCGGTACCCAAACACTTTTCTCCACTCCTCACTCATGCATCCTCTCACTTTCCAAGATTTCATTAAACAATCTGATTAAAAACACCACTGCCATTTCTCCTAAACACCTCCATGCTTCCACAGGTATGTCATCTGGACCAAAAGCCTTTCCATTCTTTATCCTCTTCATAGCTATCCTTACTTCCTCCTTGCTAATCCATTGCACTTTCTGATTCACCATACCCACATCATCCAACCTTCCCTCTCTCTCACACATTCTTTTCATTCAACAGCCTCTCAAAATACTCTTTTCATCTGCTCAACACACTCTCCTTGCTTGTGAGTACATTTCCCTCATTATCCTTTATCACCCTTATCTGCTGCACATCCTTCCTAGCTTGGTCACTCTGTCTAGCCAATCGGTACTGTCCAACCTTTTATAAAACCCTTCATACGCCTCATCCTTAGCCTTCGTTACCTCTCTCTTTGCCATGCACTTCATCTCCTTATACTCCTGTCTACTTTCTTCATCTCTCTGACAATCCCACTTCTTCTTTGCCAACCTCTTTCCCTGTATACTCCCCTGTACTTCCTCATTCCACCACCAGGTCTCCTTGTCCTTCTTCCTCTGTCCAGATGTCACACCAAGCACCTTTCTAGTCATCTCCCTTACTAGCTCTGCTGTAGTTACCCAGATATTCGGTAACTCTTCACTGCCACCCACTGCCTGTATTAACTCTTCCCTGAACTCAGCCTCACAATTACCCTTTTTCAGCTTTCACCATTTGATCCTTGGTGCTGCCCTCACACTCCTCATCCTCTTCTTGATCACCAACGTCATCCCACAGACCAACATTCCATGCTGCCTAACTACATTTTCTCCTGTCACCACTTTACAGTCTCCAATCACCTTCAAACTGGCCCTTCTACATAGGATATAATCCTCCTATGTGCATCTTCCTCCACTCTTGTATGTCACCCTATGCTCCTCTGTCTTGTTAAAATACGTATTCACTACAGATATGTCCATCCTTTTTACAAACTCCACCACCATCTCACCTTCTGAATTCTTTTGCCTAACACCATACCTACCCATCACGTCTGCATTCCCTCTGTTCCCTTCACCAACTTGTCCATTGAAATCTGCTCCAATCATCACTCTCTCACCCTTGGTTACAGTCATCATCACTTCACCCAACTCACGCCACAGTTTTTCTGTCTCATCCATCGCACACACAACTTGGCTTACTGTTCCTTCAGAATAACCCTACACAATTTCTCCTCTCATTCACACCATAATAGAACAATTTGGACCCGACTCTGATACAACTAGCCTTAACCCCCTTCCATCTGGTCTCTTGCACACACACTATATCATCCTTCCTTCTGTCCATCATATCAGCTAGCTCTGTCCCCATACCAGTCATACTACCAACATTAAAAGTTCTTACCCTCACTACCACACTCCTAGCCCTTCTCCTCTCTTCCTGCCATATGAGCGTTGGACATCCTCCAGGGTATGTCTGTGAATGCAAAGGCTACTGTGCTATCAAATGACTTACGTGTGTTACAGCAATATTAAGAAAGTGTCACTAATTTTGGCCCATCACTCCCCCATATATGTGTGGCATCCTCCAGATGTCCTGCTCTAACAGGTTGATAGGAATGACTGAGCAGCAAGAGTGTAAATATAGTGTGCCATACTGACATAGAACAAAAATGTATATCAGGTATTACCTGTGCACATGCATGTATGAGTAGGTGTACCTGGCTGCCTCATAACAACAGACATGGGATGCAAAATGTCAGGTAAATAAGCTGCACATGTATATTGGGGAAACTAAAAGGAAATTTAGAATTAGGTTGCAGGAACACATGAGACATTAAGAAGGGGAGATTGGAAAGTCCTATTGCATCCCATTTTAAGGAAAAACATAATGGTGATGCTAATTTATTGCAAGCTACTATTTTGGAAGAAGTATTTATTAAGAAAGGGGATTAAAGAGTAATCAATAATGTTTTACTTTATAAGGAAACTGTATTTATATTGAAGTTTGATACACTGACACCAAGAGGCTTGAATAGGGAAGTTAATTGGAGAAGTTTGCTTTAACATTTTAAAATGTATGTGTATGCTTAATTATTTAATTGATTACTTATTTAACTTAATTAAATGATTGTCTGATGTATAAAGAGGGGAATGTTTTTTGGTAAATTTGTACTCTTAGAAGGCTGTAATGGCCGAGTCGCTAAAACAAGACAAATAATACATTTTATTGGGAATGGAATCCTTTGTCATTTTTGGAAGATTTACTGGCTTTGCTGGTTTGCTGTTGGTTGTAAATACACTGTACATGTTGTACATGTGTGTAATCTTAGTTTTTGTGCATCCAACAGTGTTAGATTGCTACAGCTACTGGTTGTTGCATTGCCCTGACATGGACATGGGTACTAGAATAAGCATGATTATCAGGTTGAAATTGGAGAGGTGTCCATGCCTACTATGAACAGCTATATGACCACCTACATAGCTGTATGGATTCAGCAATACCTTACTTGTAAAACCTGTCTCCACCAAAGTAGAGGAACCCACTTTGCTGGACAGCAGCAATACATAAACACATAATTGGTCACTATATTGGCTGTACAAAGCAAAGTAGGTGCCGGCACCAACTTGGCAGCAAGTCAGCCTTTGACTGAATGAGCATATAAGGTCACGGGTGGATTCCTGTAAGGCCAAGTATGAGTACAAATTGGATACATGCACCAAGGGCAATCACAAGGCCATCTTCACTTATTTGCAATCTCAGAGGCAACAACCCAACCCATCCTATAATGGTGGTCAGTCACACCACATACACACACACCATAGCTATAGCCAACCTGCTGCAGACAGGTTTAGGGCAAACATCACCCCCCCCCGGCTCACCATCAGTATTGGTGGATATGTACAGCACCCGCACCCCTCCCCACATCATCGAGGAGCAGGTGCATACTGCTTAATCAAAGTCAACAAAAACAAGTCTCCATGGGACCTGATAACATTCTTGTCTGGATCCTACATGAACTCAGGCATATGCTTCCAGCTCCATTACACAGTGTATGCAAGCAAAGCCTGAGCACCATTGACATCCCATCTGCAAGGAAGATGGCCACTGTCATCCCTCTACACAAACATGAATGATGAATGTTGGTTTATGCAATGTACTGGCCCTCATTGGGGGCAACATGACATATCAGGACCAGGAGTGCAATGCGGGTTCATAGTGTGCTGATAGATGACAGGGGTATGATGTGGTTGTAAGTGGTGGCTAATGATAGGCAATATTGATATGCTGGCTCTATAAATATCTTTGGGCAATGTCTGAGGTCCTGTGATGTGTTTCCCTGTTTATGTCTTCCAGGTGGCACTCAGGGTCAGCCAGCATATACTGCAGATGAAAATGCAGCTATCATTGATGCGATAATCCGGCACCATGCGGTGCTGTTCAGCCATAGCCGACAAAATCTGCAGGAGTGGACTGCCCTGTGAGATGACCTTGTCCACAAAGTTAACACCTTGAGCCACCATGGCTGCACATATGATCAGGTCAGGCATCGGGCAACTGACCTGATACGTCATGCCCGGCAAAGGGCTGCTGCCATGGCCAGGCACCATACTGCTACAGGTGGGGGTCCAGCCACACAGGCCCCACTTATGGCAACAGAGGAGCTCCTTGCCAACCTTGGGGCAGCCTCCACACTGTGCAGAAAGGTAGCATTCATCTTGTACCAATGTCAAATGTGAGTCTGCTGACAATACCTCTCCCCACAACTACATAGGTCCCTCTGGTCTGGATGTGGGACAGCAGCCTGAAGCCAATGACTATGGAATTTTTCTGTTGTGGCTCTCCAGTACCCGAGGCATGTTAAGGTCATGCATGTGACCATAAACACAACTGTTACTCTCAGCCATTTTGCAATATCTGTATGTTCACTTGTGGTAGGGTTAACTAAATTGCATCACAGTGGTCATCATAGGGGCCTATTTGGAGGAGATGTCACATATCTGTAGTATACCTCACAACCTGTCATTGCAAGAAATCTGGACAAAGACTGACAAAATGGGGGGACGAAGGCCCAAAACTATAGGCATATTTTATAAATTAGTGTTATACAGTGCATATAAATGGTGTACATGTACCTGTTAGAATGCCAGGTATCTGTGATATACAAAAATGAGAGCACAATAAGACATTTCCAAACCCTTCCAACCTTTCATGTGACCTATAACATGTACAATTCAATTGTAAAACAAACAAATCTGTTAGGAGAACAATCATGACACATAAAAAACTTGCAAGAAGCTAGATGCATACGTGTGCACAGGCTGAAGCTAATACTGTGTTGAAGCAGCTTTCAATATTATTACAGCATTACATCTTCTTGGGTACACACCTGCCATCAATTACAGAGACTCTTTGATTAACAGCAAATAATGGTCAACTGTCCTACCAGGATTATCCTAAATTTACTCAGTTGTCTGCTACAGCAACAGCCATAATTCACGTACAGCTTACAAAACAGCAAAGGGATCTCATTTGTGAAAGGTATCAGCCCAGAGAAGGGTACATACACATTTCCACAACATTGCATATACCATGGAACACAATGAAGACAGTCATCAAATGGTGGTGGAAATATGGGGCAACAGTGATATTGCAAAGAACTGGACATCCCTCCAAATGTGTGAAAAAGACAAGACCCGGACTGGTCAGGGAGGCTGCCAGGAGACCTACAGCAACACTACAGAAGTTGCAGGAATCTCTGGCAAGTACCAGTTATGCACTATATGTGACAACAGTCTCCTGTATTCTCCACATATCTGGCCTATGGGGTAGGTTTGGAAGATGGAAGCCTTCTCACACACAGAACAACATCCCAGTCTGGTGAATTTCTCAAGAAAAATACATCAGGTCTCCCAAAAGAATGTGGGGAAATATGTTATGGTGTAGTGAGACCAAGTCTGCACTTTTTGGCCACAATACCAAAAGGCTTGTTTGACACAATAACAACACTGTGCATCACCAAAAGAACACCACCCTTATGGTGAAGCATGCTGATGGCAGTGTCCTGCTTTGGGGTTGCTATTCATAAGCTGGAAGTCGGCCTTTAGCCAAGGTGGAGGGGATTAGGAACAGTTCAATACACCAGTCCCTTTTGGCCCAAAATCTTCATGTGTCTGCTAGTAAGCTGTGGATGGAGAGGACTTACACCTTTCCACACAACAATGACCCACACCATACATCAAAATCCATAAAAACAATGTCTTCACCAAAAAAACAATCAATGTTTTGGAATGGCCCAGCCACAGTCCACACATACATCCAATAGAAAAGCTGTGGGGTGCCCTGAAGAGGCCTATGAAGAAGAGATGCCTTCACAATCTGACAGAGTTGGAGGGCTTCTGTAAGGAAAAGTGTAAAATATTGCTAGGTTGAGATGTACTATGCTGATACACACCTTCCCAAGAGGACTGACTGTTATTATGAAATCAAAAGGTGCTTTAACAAAGTATTAGTTTAAATGTGTGCACAGTCATGCAACCAGCCTATTGTATGTATTTTAACTTCTACGTTACCCCTAACCGATGTGTTTGTTCTTCAATTGGATTGCACAGGTTATAGGTCACATTAAAGGTGGGAAATGTTATCACATGATTTCTGTGGTCTCATGTTATATATCAGACAAACCTGGCATGTTAACAGGAGTTTCTATACTTATAATATCACTGTAAGCTTAGAAGGTTGTTAGTGTAACCGGATCTGTTGTAACATACATGTACTGCAGGTTTTGATGTGTGAAACTCAAAATATGTCATTAATTATTGACACCAGTCCTAATATCATCCCAGTAATGTGTCAGACAAACACAGGATTTATAACAAACAGACCAGAAATATGAACCACACATGTAGACATTCAGTGACACTCTGCACAGCTGAGAAGCATGTTCTGTAGGAGTTGCCACTGTGATATACAGGTGAACAGCAATTATGTGTACATTGGTGCAGTGTATGCTACTTGAAGGCCCATCACCTACTAACACTACTCACACATCACAGAGGTGTATATAAGAAGTAACATTAAGTGGAAAGGGCTGCACTGCATGAAGCTGAGGGCCTGTCCAGGGTGTGTATGTAGTGGTCTGACTGTGTTGTGAATGTCACCAGTTGGCTATTGTGAGGTCTGTGTAATACCTGTCTGCCATCTCTCCTGTATCTGTGTGCATGTGTGAGAGTATGTGAGTGTCTGTGTGTGTGTGTGTGTGTGTGTGTGTGTGTGTGTGTGTGTGTGTGTGTGTGTGTGTAGCAGCAAACAGTACAGTGCAAGTATTAACTTACATATGTTGTCTTTCCCCACATGTGGTCATGGTGGCCATGGTCCCTCATGCTCAGAATCTGATGTCAGCGGCTCTGCAAACTCTGGCAATGATGATGGTCATATTCAGGTAAAGGTGGTGTTGTCAGGGACTGAATCTGTGCCATTGGTTGGCATCCCACAGTCATCCACAATGTCCCTGCACACAGTCACAATGCCCACACATACCCAGTCCCCAGCAGCCACAGATAATGAACAGTTGGCAGGTGGTGGCATGGAACAGGCTGGTTTGGTGACTATGGCAGGTGTGAATGTAGGCACTAGTCATAGCCAAAGTGCAGGCGAAGTCCCACACAGGTGGATGGACAGGGGTGCTCGCAGGAGGACTGTTGCTTGTCGCAAGTGCCCCAGCAGGTGTCACCAGATGCATGATTTGGGCTGTCATGGATGCACAGGCACGTAGTGAATGTGATACCAGACAAATACTCAGGGTGTTGGATGTAACTCTTCCTAATTTATGTGGTGACATACATGACCTTGTTGAGGCCACACACCAAAATACTGAGGACATGAATAGATGGTAGGGTGAGAGTGTGACAATCCTCAACTGTGGCATGTCTGTGCTAGAGGTTGTGGTGGGAGATGGGCATTGACCATGTGGATGTTGGTCAGCACCAACATCAGCTGAGAGTCTAGGGGGGCCATGCACATTCACACTCCTGTAGTGGCAGTGACACCAGCACTACTGAAAGGGGGTTGCTGTCCACACCACAATGGAGCAGGCCATGGGCACGTGGTCCTGGCCAGTCCTATCAGGGACATGGATCCAGCAGACAGCAGTCACCATCAGGAAACAGTACTGCATCTGGCCTTGGGCCTAGTGGTGCCGGTGAGACCCCTGGCAGGACCAGTTCATGTGTCTGTAGCTGGAGACTGTGAACTGGACACCCTACTATGTACAGTCCACAGCTATCCAACATACCCCTGTGTAGGGCAGCCACATGGTGTGACTGTGTGCATACATACACACACACACACACACACACACACACACACATTTGTATCACAGGCAGGTCACCTCCAGACACACACAGCACCTCTGCACAGCCCATCTATAGAATACCCCTCCAAACACACACATATGGATGTCAACTGTATGGCCCAGCCTAGGCCTCTGGCAAACCCACACCACACCCTGTACATATGATGATACCTGTGCCACATTCCTGTCATCCATACCATCGATGCAGGGACAAGCTAACATGGGTCTGATGCACAGGGTGAATATAGTACAGTGTAGCTATGTAATACTGTGTAAGGTGCTGTCTGCTTCCATTTATGGGTACACATAAAGATGTATGTACCTTATTAGCCATGATTCATTATTGCTGCTAGTACCACTGACTGAATGTAGTCTGACATGCTGTAGTCTGTTTGTGTTCCAGGTGTCTGTGTGTCTGCATGCTGTGGCCATGCAGACATTACCAACATGGAGTATGGCAGAGTGGAAATACACTGACCATTTCATAGCCAAGATACAGCTTTATATGTATGTTTACCAGGTGTGCATGCAACAGTGTGTGATGGACACTGTTGTCAGATAGTGTGACATTGCGTACATACCCCTTGTCACAGACAAGTAGCCTTTAGACATTTCACCTTAGTGTTGTGTAGTAACACAGGCTCAAACATATGGAACAGGTTACTGGAGTACTGTCAGTAGGTCCCTCACAAGCTTAGCCTTTAGATTAACTGCAACAGATTCACATGTCTGCAGCTGTTGCCCCTGCCATTTATTTTCCATACATTCAACCCTGATGAAGTTGGTGAGGGTATGCATGGTACTGTGTATGACAGGTTTGTGGTATGTGTTCCTGAGTTCACAGGGTGGAGCAGGGAGACAAAATGGTATATCCTTTGCATACACACAGTAAAGACTGACACAGGGGATGTACATACAGTAACACAAACACAGTTGGCAATAGACAGATTCGTAAACCGACATATCCACTTTAATGTACTATAGTGCTACATACACATGACATGCCCCACATATATTATATTCATGGGACATAACCCACTATCTCTTACAACATGTAATGTTGTGAATGCCTTCATGGATGGTGAGATAACCCACCAGAAATAGCAACTGTAGTCATCTGTTGCTCCTACAAGCCTGGACAAGTGATAGGGTAACAGACGACACCCATGTCAAAGGAAAATGGGTCTGTGTCACGTGGTCAAAAGCTAATAATAGCGAATGACCATGACTTCAAAAACACCGGAACTTGAAGTTGGTTTTGTGGGGTTGCACTACAGTGAAGACAGGGATATTTGCCCTTTCCTCACTGTAGTACGATCTCAAAGTTGGTATATATATTTAGCGGGGGGTGTGGGCGACACAACCCCCCACAATTGTAACTTCGAGTTCAGGTGTTTTCGAACTTGTGGTCGTTCGTTATTTTTAGCTTTTGATATAGACCCATGGAAAATAGATGCATGACTGCTGAATCATACACCAATGCACTGTATGAACACGTACATAAATGCATGGAACTAGCCATACCCAACAGAACCAAGATGTTCTCCTCCAAATAAAGGAAGCCAATCTGGTTGTCCCTGCTATTAATAAATTTTAGGACAGAAGGAAGAAACTGTTGCAGGAAAAAGGAGAAGTCCCAAGACTGGAAAAACTCCCTTATTAGCCTGAACAAAAAGTTGAGATCCCTCATCAAAACCTCTAAAGCCAGTTATGAAGGCAGAATTGTGGCAGTCACTAAAAACAGCCACAAAGCCTTCTAGCAAAGTTAATCAAGCAAAGCAAAGCAAAACTTTATTGTCATTCAGACTGTACAATCAAAAAGTGAACAGCTGAATGAAATTATGTTTCTTCTAGCTCATTTATACACAGCACAGACTTTTAACAACAAAAAACAAGCACATAAAATACATAAACAACATACACACACATAACACAAAGTTCCAAACAATCGAAACTCTATCTCCACACCAAGACCAATCCAATTCCACTGATCCAACAGAACAAAGTCCAGATCAGCACACATCCAAGCTGACAGTCAGGTCTCCACCACCTGGCCTCATCCAACCCAACAACCGCAGTCTCCACAATCACAGTCACCATCCACCATCCTCTTCTACACCAACCTTGTCTTTGCCAGCAATGGTCCAGCTCTACTTCCACAAACCACTCGGATCTGGCACAGCACATTCCAACAACATCCAGCACTTGATCTCCTCCATTCACTCCTCTAGACTCATCTCTCTTCACACAGACTCTAATAACCATAACCAAGCCAACCATTCCGCCATGCCAACCACTTCACGCTACCCGAGTGAATCCAACAACCTCACTGTCCAACTGATCCACCAATCCACCGACACCACAACCGCTTCCTCTCCAATGTCGACCACCAGCAACCAAGAAAAATTATCTGATTATGGGGAACTACGGAAACAGAAACAAACAACAAAAACAAACAACAGGAGCCAAAGAGGCCGCTGCCGCACAGGTACCACCATCTTAAGACTTTTATATAAACTTTCTATAGTTATATCAAAAATTTCAACGGCAATACCCAGGTTTGCTCTGAGTTATTGCACAATGGTACCTCCTATACTGAGCCAACAGATATTGCCAACATACTGGCTGGTAGATTCAGTGCCACCTTTACCCCTCTCTCCCCCCCATAAAGGACCAATCACAATACCAGAGGAATGCCAGGCACCCAGCATTACTGCAGCACAGGTTAAAGCTGCATTGTCCAAGGCCAAGAATACAGCTTCCATGGGACCTGACAATATCCCTGGATGTGTTCTACATGAACTACAAAGTGAACTGGCACCACATCTGTGTGCCCTGTTCAATCACAGCCTCACCTCAGGCTTTGTCCCTACTGAATGATGCACTGCTACAGTCATCCCTCACCATAAAGGGGGAGCAACTACAGACCCTGGGAACTATCGTCCCATTAGCCTGACAAGTCTGATATGTAAGGCTATGGAGTGCATCATCATGGACCTAATTAACAAGGATATAGGGAATCTCCAAACTCTAGATCCCACGCAATTTGGTTTTATGAAAGGTAGATCATGCCTGCTCAACCTGGTTGACGTCTTTGAGTCAGTCACCAGAGCTTTGGATGAGGGCAAGGCAGTTCATACAGCCTACTTCAATCTGGTCAAGGCCTTTGATACCATTCCCCAGTCAGGAATTATTGATAAATTTACTAAACTAGGCATCAACCCCTATATCACTAGGTGGGTTGCAAATTGGCTCACAGATAGAATCCACAGTGTGAATGTACTGGGCTACAGGTCAGACTGCCAACCAGTCACAAGTGGAGTCCCACAGGGATCGGTCCTGGGTCATCTCCTGTTTGGCATCTACTTCTCAGACGTCCAGGCCAACACAGAGGGACTCCCCAAGTAATGTAGACATCCCACAGAAAGACCTCACTGAGACCAATGACTGGTGTCGAAACCATGGGCTTAAGCTTACTGTCAAAAAATGTGTCATCATCCCCTTTGGGAAAAACTCAGTTCCCATTAACTACCACATTAATGGGAGCCCACTTATAACACTGAAGGTGTTATAAGAGATCTGGGGACACAAGTTGACAGCAACCTCTCCTTCGACCACCACATTACTACTGTGGTCAGAAAGTCCTTCTGTGTGGCACATCTCATTACCAAGGGTTTTGCATCCAGGAAGAAAGAGGTCATCATCTCTCTCTACTCTTCCTTTATTAGGCCAATCATCAAGTATAATGCCCCATTTGGCATGTACCTCACTAGACACATGCAACAGCTGGAAAGGCCACAAAAGTACCTCACAAAGAGGATCCTAGTCCTTAAACACATGTCGTACATGGACAGACTCAAAAAACTCCAGCTCTTCTCTGTCTCATATCATCTACTAAAAGACGATCCTCTGCTTGACTTACAGAGCCATGTCGGACCCAGCTCTGTTAGAAATGCTACATCTAAAGAAATCCCAATCCCTCCTCACCACATGCTCCAGAGACCTCAGCCTCATTACCACAATCAACAGAACATGCTGGAGGGATAGGTTCATAACACAGAGACTGCCCATGCCCTGGAATAAACTTCCCCTACTTGTCAAGCAGAGCACCTCACTGGCCCTCTTCAAACAAAATCTTGATGAGTGGATGGGAAATAGAAAGTTCACCCTGGGGATCACTCCAGTGGCTCTACTTGATAGAGGCATTGGGAACTAATGTCAGGTGGCACGAAGCCAGGGCACTTCTATGGGCTAGGCTTGTAAAGGCTCCAGGGCCATTAGCCTAGTACACACCTATGAACCTATGAACTTATGAAGATGTTGTATCAGCATGATGTTTCAGTCAGGTATGATATCTGATGCTGGCATTTGTGTCAGTACACTAACTGTGACCTATTTGGCAACAATATCACATACATGGCCATTGTTAGGGAACACAGACCACATATAGGCTGCAAACATCCAGATATTCCATAGATAGCTGTACAGATGACTGGTATGGCCTGTACAATGGTTTAACATGCTGCATATGAGCCAGATGCCATTAACACACTATATAAAGTAATGCCATCAGGAGGTGGTAAACCGGAGTACATGGTACACACATCAAAATGATATAATCCACACAGGATATGATTCTCACCCAAACACAGTTGCCAGTATTGAGATTAGAACCCCTATCTATCTGATTATTTCTACTATAGTATTATGCAGTTTTCAAACTCGCGACAGAGCTTATATGATTTCACCTTGTCCAAAGGTACTTCTAAGGTGAATGACATCAGCAGGCCTTGTAAACAAGTCAAAATGGTATCACACACACACACACACACACACACACACACACACACACACACACACACACACACACACACACACACACACACATGTCAGTATTGAGATTAGAACCCCTACCTATCTAGTTATTTGTACTACAGTGTTACACAGTTATTGCATGAGCTACAGAGCTTATAGGGGTGATAGGTGTCCAATGGTACTTCTAAGGTGAATGACAGCAGCAAATCTTGTGAAATTGGGCAATGTGAAGTTTACTGAGTGGGAACAGTCTCCTAATACTTAGACACACACACACACACACACACACACACACACACACACACACACACACACACACACACACACACACACACACTCACACAGGCAGGTGATGTGATATTATAAACCCAACCTCAGTACTATTAAACAATGGGGCTCACCTTTTATGCTGGCATGTGCAACATTTTACAACTGGTATGCCACTTTCCAGGCATCCGTTTGTGTGACTCACTCTGTCTTTGTCCCCCTGTGTCTCTCTCTCTCTATCACTGTCTGTCTCTCACTTCCCCACATCTATGCGTGTGTATGCTTGACATATGTTATCTGTTGTCCATATATATGTCTGTGTATCTCATGCAACAGATGCAGATATATCACATGTGGGCCACCTACAGCTAGCTAAGGGTAATCCTGTCTGATGTGTGTGTGTGCGGTGACAGTTAAGATGTACATAGCTGTCTGTATGCACAGACATATATACACAATACAGTCATAGTCTGATGTGGGTTGCAAGATGCCATGTGATTCTCTAAGTGTAGGAATATGCCCACTGTGATCTTCTATAGTTAGAGTGGGACTCCATTCCAGA
The DNA here is from genome assembly GCF_019279795.1 of Protopterus annectens. Taxonomy (NCBI): domain Eukaryota; kingdom Metazoa; phylum Chordata; order Ceratodontiformes; family Protopteridae; genus Protopterus; species Protopterus annectens. The sequence goes on along the minus strand of NC_056746.1, from coordinate 500,098,635 downwards.
GATAGGTGTATTCTAGTCCAGGGTTTTGTGTGCTACAGCCATACCTCTCAGGAGTACACAGGACTTTCCTCGGGGTACTGGGTCTGTTTAGCAGACATTTTCTGACATATCTGTAATCTGACACTGCAATGTATTGTGTCATTACCTAGTGCCAGACATACTCAGACCATCACAGTGCTTTACCAGAGGAATACTAGTTGTATGATGCATAGACCAATATTATGAGGGCAACTATGTACATTATTGCTTGCCCAACAAGGCCATTTGTGAGGTGTGGCTACAGCCAGTTGAGTGATGACACATTGTGTAAACAGTCCAGCAACTTGGTGATATACTGGCTGGGGATCTTCTGCTTGTGTGGTATCTTTCTAATCTGAGATGTCATATCCTTGTGTGGCCATACCTCTCACCTGTACATTTTTTGGCAGGTTGTCCAGGTGTTTGGCTAGAGGTTTCATCCTGTCTACATAAACTTGTGTTTTTATGGCAAGTTAGTTGCATATAATTGAAGAGTGATGTTACAAAATAATGACAGACATTACTGTTTCAGACTACAGAACCTTCAGACAATTCCCACTACTGAAAACCCTCACCTTACCAACTTTCTCAGTATGTAAGGGGGATATTTACAACACATGCCTTTCATTGTGCTTTTGTTCCACTTTTATTTCTGCCCTTATCCAGACGTCTTGGTGTCAGAGGTTGGGAGTTATGGGTGTGGGTACAGAGTACATTTTACTATGCAGGCGTACCCATTATATGTAAAAGCAAACATAAGAAAAAAGGATTATTGAACATATCCACTGGCAACAGTACCAAAATGCACTATATTCACAAAAGTCTTAGCACCTCGGCTACACAGCCTTCAAGATGCCCATTATATGTGTAGTATATTCCACATAGCACTGAGACTTCCAGGTATGTCAGTGGCAGAGCAGTGGGTGTCACTGAAATGCATAATAGTTGGCAATGCAATTATCTGCACATGGCCCTGTCAAAGACGGCGCTGTACCTAGGGCACTAGAAGATGACTGACGGGAGAATGTGCTGGCCAGATCCTGACAGTATTAACCAAACATACACATAGCTCATTGACCCCTGTATATTGTGGAGAGGCAACATGTTTTCATGTGCATTGGGACAGCCCTGTCAATGTGGGCTGTGCTGCTACTTCCCTGCAAACATACATGTTACTGCATTTCTGTGGGTATATGGGGAGGGGGCACACCTATCAACTGTATACATTTGCACAGACTGTGCTGATATTTGCTTTACATTTTAGTTCCATTTACCATAATATCGTGCCCTGTCTTGGGGACTAGAGGCATATCAGTAAAGATCACAGGTCAGATTGTAATGGCATACATTTGAGTTTCAGACTGCTAACCCTTCATAGCCTTACTGCAACTGTGAGGCCTGCTGTGCTATCATTGTGCGAGTCTGTAGGGAGGTAATTCAACATTGTCGCCATTTGTGGGCCTTTGACAGACACTTCTCTCTGGTTTTCTACAGCTGACTTGCTGTGTGGGTGTGAGGGATGGGTATGGGACCCCCACATGATCAGCCATGCCTGTGACCTATGACCCCACAGTTAGTTGGTCCCAGACATATACTGCAGTGGGATTTGCCACCTTGGGTACTACTGCATAGTATGGGGAGGCCAGTACTGGGCAGACATTTTCTGGTGTCCCACATAGCTGTCAGTTGTCTGCTGCTATCCCAGTAGGCCACCCCATTCCCTTGCATGCATGCAGCATTACCATAGATATGCTACCAAAACATACTAATCCATTCATTAATTGTTAAGAAGACTGACTTACCTTGTGCCTGTGGCAGTTGTGAGGACGGTGCTTGAGGGCTGCCTATGTTGGATGCACACAATACACTGCCTATACATGGTAAGTTACAGGTAATGTGATGTATGTGTCATCCATTTTACTGTGTGTGCGAGTCAAAGAGAGGTGTCACTCTCTGGGGTCCCTACAGTGTCAATGTGTGTGCTATGCATTGCCTCTTTGCCAAGGCCTGAGTATACTGGCATATTTCTGTCTGTCTACAGGAGCAGGCTCGGGGGCCTCCTCCTCTGTGTTTCTCTCTCCCTGTGGGGACCTTGGCAAGGGTGGTGGGCTTTGTAGCCCTTCCCCATGCTGTTCCTGCTGCAGCTGTTTCCGCAGGATCATATTGTGTAGCATGGCACATACTATGAACATGTGTCCACATGTGGCTGGACAGTACTGCAAGGCTCCATCAGATATGTCAAGACAACGGAACCGTGACTTGAGCATCCCAAACACACTCTCTATAATGATCCTGGTTTGTGTGTGTGCCTCATTATGGCATTCTTGTGTGAGTGTGGGTGCATTTCTGATGGGTGTTATCATCCATGGCTCCAGTGCATAGTCAGCATCCTCCACCAGATGGCCATATGAGATGCCCTCACTGGCAAATGCCTGGTACAGCTGTGACGAATGCCAGATGTGGGAGTCATGATACCTTCCAGGGCTGCCAACACACACATTCATGATAGTGCTCTGGGCATTGCACACAACCTGGCAGTTGATGGAGGGGAATCCCTTGCTGTTTATGTAGACACTACCCTGTTCACAGGGTGGTGCTTTGATGTGGATGTGCATGCAGTCTATTGCACCCAGTACCTCCGAGTATTCTGCTACATGGTGGAAGAGGCACATATTGCTGGTCCTCTCCTCACAGGAGTTGGGGAAGTAAATGTGCTCACCGGCATGTGGTAGCATGGCATCCAGGAACTGGTGGAGTACCCTGGATGCAAATACCTGTGAGACCCCCATGATGTCGCCAGTAGGTGTTTGGATAGTACCTGTAGCTAATATTCTTAAGGCTACCCATACCTTGGTATCCAATGGGATGGATTCCCCTCTGTTGGCTCTGGGTCTGATTTGAGGCTGGCACAGCTTGATAATTTGCTGAAGTATGTCTCTGTCCACCCTGTAGTGCTCTACTTCTCCAGATCATGTAGCCCCTGGTAAGCTACCCTGGGTCTGAACACTCTTCTCCTCCTTGGCCTGTGGCAGTTGTCAGCATTATCCTCCTCACTGCCCTCAGCCTCTAGCACATACTGATGGATCAAAGCAATGGCAGCCCCTAACATTTCTCCGGTTAAAATTCCCCCACACGTGTACACCAATAGTGCAGAGTTTGTGGGAAAAACCAGACTGCAAGGTGTTTTCATAGTTTATACTGTTGTGCTGCAGATGCTGCCTGTATGAATGGCTGACTATGATGCATTCCACCTACTAGCTATGTAATTTGTTTTTGATTGCTTTAATTCTGCTATTTTCCTTTTTTTCCTATTTTTCCCTTCCCACCCCCCCCTTTAAGCCCCAAGGCATGCTATGTAAACACTGTGCCCAAATGTAAACAGTCCTGCTATTTCTGTTTTTTTTTTTGTTTGTTTTAGACCCGGTGTGCACCATGCAAACCCATTTAGCTAATGTAAATACTAAGAAATGGCCTTCCCTGGACACAAACACACTCTTCATTTCATGGAATAAGTCAATACAGCCTCAGACACACCCCCTTGCTTAGCTTATCTGAGGGCCATAGAGCTCCAGTGTGCTTACACCATGCATGACATACACCCTTTTCATGTCTGTTGCTCCTCCTGCTTACACGTTCATGTTATATCACCTACATGGTTAGGTGCAGTTTGGCACTTAGAATATTTTTGTGATTCAATAAATTTCCCCTCATTTGCATACCCCACTGCCTTAGTCCATAGTTACTGCACTACCCCAGAGCCTTTCCCCTTAACAACCACTGTTCCCTGGTATTGTTTTGATTCTGCATGCCATAGATTATAATGGCAAAATGCAGATTTCCTTTAAAATTGAGTTTTCACATTTTTTTAAATTTTTGGCACAATCCCGTTTGCGCGCCGCTGCCCTATGCTTAAACAGCTGAGATCGGCCAAAAAAAAACAACCATTATTTTTATAAAAATGAAACACTTTTCCATGCCAATGGCCATATATTTGGCCATTGAAAAGTGAACCAAACCACAGGAAAAATGCTCCGATTAACAAACCACTTTATTCACGATAATCCTTGAAGTGCGAAACATACATCGTTGCTAAAATCCAGCTAACTTCCTCAGAAGACAAAATGATGCAAACCACAGTGTGTTTAAATAGTGGTTCTAACCCATAATAAATCAATTAGTCCATTAGTTTGGCTTAATTAGAAGTAGGCTTAGTAATACATTTGTAGCCCCTGGTTTGCATAATAAAGTTGTATATGCAAACTGAGCTTTAATCTTGATTTAAAACAAACAAGTGTTAGTGAATACATAAAAGAAAAAATGTTTAAAAAACATATATATTAAAAAGAAAGAACACTGCCTCCATTATTTAAATGGCAAACACCACAAAGGGAACTAGTTATTATTATTGCCATCGCTATATCAACAGAACGTCATACTGGTATGGCTTGGGTTTAAAAAATGCTTATATTTAAAATACTTGCATTTAAAATACTTGCATTTAAGGTAGGCAAGGGACACCCACCCGCTTAAATGTAAGAGTTTAGTAACCTTAATTAAATCGTACACTAATTTAAATATACCCAGTTTAGTCATAGTGTAAAAAATAAAAATAAAAATAGAAGTGTGATTCTCTCTATCTCTCAACACTCAAGCAATGCATAGCATTGCAAATCGAGTTATAATTAATACTCAGTAACTAATAAATATATGGATATATAATATAATATAATATAATATAATGACAATACAACAATATAATAACAATAAAAACAAAAAAATAGAATGTGCATAATAAACAATAATGCACAATAATAATTAGTAATTAATGAATATTAATATATACATGTGTATACATTCATTATGTTTATTATTGTTATTATTATCATCATTGTTACTCACTGTAATCCTTTATTTATAGCCTTAATCTGCTCTAGTTTTTATTAAGGTATGTACAATGAGTGCTGTGGCTTGAAATTGTATCATAAATATTGAACCCTAGTTTAAAACAATTTTAAACAATTAACTATGATACTAATTAATATATTACAATAATTAATAAATAATAAATAGTAGAATAAATAAATAAATAAATTAAGTATTATAAATTTATTTATTATAAATTAATTACCATTATATTACAATTTAAAACTATTTTAAAACATTTCAGGGTATTTCAAAATTCCAACAGTCTATCCTAAAACATTTCAGGATAATTCAAAGTTATAACTATCCAAAACTAGGCAAGTACTTAATTAAGTAATTTAAAAATATTAAAATTATTATTAATATTATCTTTCCAAGTTCTTTAATCTTAAAATGCATTTAATAGACGACATCTCGTTAATACCAAGGAATTGGTTGGCATTTGTTGTCAATTGCCAAATAAGTTCCTTCCGTTCCAATTTTAATGGTTCATATGGACACCTAGGATCTTCTGTTACCTGGTCAATAATTTTAAATTTAAAAGAATGGCCTTCGTTCAAGTGACAGTGCCTGGCTAGGGCATTTTCTAATTTCTTTCTATTAATACTATATGTATGTTCGTAAATTCTTTCCTGTAATTTTCTATTGGTTTTCCCAATATAGAAGGCTGCACACTTTACGCACTTAGCCATGTAAACTACTTGGCGGCTACTACAATTAAATTTATCTTTTATTTTATAAATGTGATTTTTTATTGTAAAGGTGCAGCCTTCTTCAATAAATTTACAATAATTGCACATATTGCATTTGGACATACCTCCATTAAGTCTAGTATTAGTATTTTTAAATTGTAAGATTTCCTTGAAATTCTGGCCTCTCCTATATACAATTTTTGGTTTATCAGGTACTATATCCCTGAAGTTGCTATCTGACACCAATAAGTGCCAGTTTTTATTTAGAATGTTCTTGATGTCAAATGCATTCAAGTTAAAACACGTAATAAGACTACAAGCAAATGGTGTCCTTACTTCTTTCACTACCGTTTGAACTGACTCATTATTTTCTAGTACCGGCGTACCTAATATTGGTGAATATACCCCCTCCCATCTCTTATTCTTAACTTCAGTGGTTATATTATCAATAAATTCACTGGGGTACCCTCTCTGGAGGAAGAATTTTTCAAGAAGTTGACATTCATCTATAAAATCCATATCATTTGTTATCATTCTTGCCGCCCTAACTAGTTGGCCTTTTACGACCGCTTTCTTCTGGAAAACTGGGTGGCTACTTGAAAAGTGGAGGAATGTATTAGAATAAGTCTCCTTCCTGTAAATAGTAGCTGTAAATCTTTCATTAGTATAATCTTTTCTTAGGTTAACATCCAAATAATTAATGTTGTCCTTACTGTATTTGGATGTAAACTCCAGAAAGTCAGTACTATCATTAAAGGTGGAAATAAGCCCGTCTATACCCTCTGATTGATCATCATAAATCATAAAAATATCGTCGAGGAATCTTGTGTAAAAGGTAATTTTATCTTTTAACATTACATTTTCAAGTACAGTCAACCTCTCCCAACGTGCCATTACCAGATTGGCAATACTGGCACCACACGGGGACCCCATAGCGACCCCAATCTTTTGATGGTAAATTTCCTTATTGAACAAAATGAAGTTATAAGAAAGGACTGTATCAATTAGTTCTCCCACAAGCTGAATTTCACCAGTGGGTGACCCTAATAGTCTCAGCATATCACTGACCCATTCTATTGCCTTATCGTGGGGTATACACGAGTAAAGGTCTTTAACATCAACTGTAACAAACAATCCTGTGTTTGAGAATTGTAAATTGTTAATGGATTTGAGAAAAGACCATGAATCTTTTGAAATCTGCTTTTCTAACTTGATGTATTTTTGAAGAATTTTGTCAATCACTTTCGCACAGGTATAAGTCATGCTACCCCTCCCATCCACCAATGGTCTCATAGGTGGGTCTTCCAGGTTTTTATGAACCTTAGGGATCCCAAACAGAACAGGTGTTCTAATCTGTGATTGCTGTAAGTAATTATATAAGTCATTGTCTATTCTCCTTTCAATGAACAATTCCTCGTATAATGACTTAATTCTACTAGCTGCTAGATTCATTTAATTCAAGGATGATTTAGAGTAGGTGTTACTTTCCAGTATCGTTGTCATTCTATTCTGGTAGTCACTACTAAACATTATAACTAACCCCCCACCTTTGTCAGGCTTCATGACGCGACTAGGTGCCTGCTTTAATAGGTTTAATAAATCTCTTTCTTCTTTTGTCATATTATATTTATACCTATTTTTAGTTTCCTTCAAGTTCCATAAATCTGCTTCCATGATTTTTTCAAAAAGCAATAGTGAAGGGTGGAGGGGGGGATTGTACACACTTGATACAAAAAAGTCAGATCTTTCACTAAAATTCTCGCCCATCAAAAATAGTAAGTTCAATTTTCTTGTAAAAAGTTTCAAGTCTATTAAAGTGTGCGCAATATTAAATGTGGTGCTTGGTACAAAAGTGTAACCCCTACTCAATAAATCCACAATTTCATTACATATGGACAGACTAGTATAGTTGTAAATCTTAAAGTCCGCTTTTGAGTTAGTTATAACAGTACACAGTAAAACAGTGTTTTTATTGTTATTATATTGTTGTATTGTCATTATATTATATTATATTATATTATATTATATATCCATATATTTATTAGTTACTGAGTACTAATTATAACTCGATTTGCAATGCTATGCATTGCTTGATTGTTGAGAGATAGAGAGAATCACACTTCTATTTTTATTTTTATTTTTTACACTGACTAAACTGGGTATATTTAAATTAGTGTACGATTTAATTAAGGTTACTAAACTCTTACATTTAAGCGGGTGGGTGTCCCTTGCCTACCTTAAATGCAAGTATTTTAAATGCAAGTATTTTAAATATAAGCATTTTTTAAACCCAAGCCATACCAGTATGACGTTCTGTTGATATAGCGATGGCAATAATAATAACTAGTTCCCTTTGTGATATAGTGATGGCAATAATAATAACTAGTTCCCTTTGTGGTGTTTGCCGTTTAAATAATGGAGGCAGTGTTCTTTCTTTCTTTCTTTTTAATATATATGTTTTTTAAACATTTTTTCTTTTATGTATTCACTAACACTTGTTTGTTTTAAATCAAGATTAAAGCTCGGTTTGCATATACAACTTTATTATGCAAACCAGGGGCTACAATTGTATTACTAAGCCTACTTCTAATTAAGCCAAACTAATGGACTAATTGATTTATTATGGGTTAGAACCACTATTTAAACACACTGTGGTTTGCATCATTTTGTCTTCTGAGGAAGTTAGCTGGATTTTAGCAACGAAAAGTGTATGTGTATGTTTCGCACTTCAAGGATTATCGTGAATAAAGTGGTTTGTTAATCGGAGCATTTTTCCTGTGGTTTGGTTCACTTTTCGCTGGTTTGTGAAGTTTGGACTTTTTTTTTTTAAATATTTGACCATTGGCATGCCTAAAGATTAAAATACATGCTTTTGTTTGAGCTGTCCTGCCTTCGTTTTAATTGTTGCAGAAATGTATTCGTCTAGTAGCTGAATACATTTCTGTAACTAACACTATTTTTGCACAGATGCCTGCCTGCTTGCTGAATCACTAACTCCCCTCATTTGCATGGTTTTCACCAATAAATGAGGTAATTAGCATTATGCAGTGGTGTCCGTGTAAGAACAGTGTAGGTTCATAGGTTCATAGGTTCATAGGTTTATACTAGGCTATCTGCTCTAAGGCATTTATAAGCCTAGCCCAAAGTTTTGTGGCTTACGCCACCCCTTATGTTAAAAAATACTGTGCCCATTAGTTTGTTGTGCCTCTGTCCAGCAGTGACACAGAGATGATTCCCGGGGTAAACCTACGATCTCCCATCCACCGGTCTCTTGAACAGAGCCAGCCAGGTGCTCTGCCTCACATGGACTGGGATTTTATTCCACAGCATAGGGAGTCTGTGGGTGACAAATCTATCCCTCCAGCATGTCCTATTTATATCCGTGCTAAGGTTTAAGTCGCTTGCTCTAGTAGATCTGGTAGATTTGGATTTTTTGAGGTGGAGCATGTCCATTAATTCCGGGTTGGACATGGCCTTGTATGTCAGGCACAGGTCACCTCTGAGCAGGCGGTATGCGACTGAATAGAGCTGGAGTTTCTTCAGTCTGGCAGCATATGACAGATTTTGGAGTCCCTTTATCCTTTTGGTGAGGAACTTTTGGGGTCTCTTCAATTGCTGCAGGTGTCGGGTGAGATACATCCCGAATGGGGCATTGTACTCGATCATTGGTCTGATAAGTGAAGAGTACAGGGGAACAATGACCTCACTTGATCTGGATGTGAATCCCTTCATGATCAGGTGGGCAATGTAGAAGGTCTTTCTAACCACTTTAGCAATGTGAGTGTCAAAAGAAAGGCCACTGTCAACCTGGGTCCCCAGGTCCCTGATAACCTCTTCTGTGCTTAATGGATTGCCACCTATATGGTAGCTTGGGGTTACCTTGTTTTTCCCGAAGGGTATGACTATACATTTTTTGGCATTTAACTTCAGGCCATGGCTATGGCACCAGTTTGCAGTGTAAGCAGTCTCATGCACGTCAGAACAGTAGTTTACTGGATCGTTCGGCGGCCATATTCCATGCAAAATGTCAGAATCAAACTATATGTCTTATGTCAATGATGTAAGCACCTTAACCATTATACCAATCCCTTGGGCCACATCAGACTTGGTTTAAGGTATTAGTCATGGTAGTAGAACAGTTATGAATATGAATAAAAAAAACAGCTAACTTGATTACTCCTTCAAACCTAACATTTAGATTCACTTTAAACTGCTGTGTTAGAGATGGCCAATAACAAAAATCAGAGTAAAATCATTCACATAATTTTGGTAACACAAATCTTGTACTGGGCAACTTTCCAGCAGCTATTCTCTGAATAAAAAACAATTTTCATAACATTTGGTGAGTATACAGAAAGCATTTTTGAGAGAACATACTCCCTTGTAACCCCATATGGGGGAATGCACCACCACAGTCTTGATTTATATATACCGGCTCTGAGATTATATAATCACAGGGTGTAAGAGAGGGAGTAAAGTGTCATACTTTATTTATAAACAGTGCAGCAGCTGGTCAATGGAATTTTGAAATTTTGGAGAGTGGTCATCAGCTGGCTATGTTTTGTTATTTGTTATTCACTTGTAACAATTTTATGTACTTAAAAGACTTAAAATATATGGCAACCACAGCTTTCATGAAAGTTACATTCACTGTTTTTGAAAACAGAGTTAGGCAAGAGTTCAACAAGGTAAGTTCAACTTGTAATACATAATTCATGCTTTATTACTCATAGACTGTCTATTATGAACATATTTGGCCTGCTTGTAGTGCCTCTTTCTTGGTCATGAGATGATTTATCATTTTAATTCAGGTGATCATTAGCTCTAGATGATTGTCACTTTTGAAGTGACACCCCGACTCAAGGTGCAAAAATGTGAAAATAGGGGTTGCAGATGGCTGGCTGGATGACTATGGGGCAATAATTAGGTTCACTAAGCTTTAGGATGCATGAAGATTTGGGGATTTACAGAAAAACTATGGAGCTTCAGGGAAGGAACTGGGATCACCAGCAGGCAGCTGGCTTGCTATTCAGTGTGGATACAGGAGAGATGGAGAAGGAGAGTCAGACTGAGGAAGAAGTGGTAGCAGGAGGACCTCAGCTAGGAAAGAATGAAAAAGTCAGAAGGAGCAGGTAAGGTTGAATAGAACACAGAGTAGGAGACAGTTAGAAAAGGAGAAGCAGAGAGGAGGACAACAAAGGAAGTAGGGTGACAGGGGGAAACAGAGATGAAGGAAAGAGCAGGAAGAGGAAGAGGCAATCAGGGGTGAGTGACTAAGGAACATGAAGTTAGTTTACAGGAACTGGTTCAAGCAGAATAGAGAAGTGAAGAAGGGAAGCAGAGAATGCAAAACTTTAGGTGGCTATATAGGAGGAGAACCAGAAGGAAAGCATGATGTTCATAACCAGGTCAGGAAGGGGGCAGTTATTAAGCAACACAGAACTAAGATCTGAGGGAGGCACATTCTATCAAAAGGAGTAGAACTGAAAGTCAGGGAAGGTAGGTACAGCAAGGGCTTGCACTTGTCTGTTAGGCATAGCCCAGGCAGTGGAGGACTCAATCATTAGAGGCAACAGGTAGGCAGATGGAAGGTGGAAAAGGAAGAATTTGGTGAAGGTTGATCGTTGTTCTAGATATTATCTTCAATAAATAGGCCCAGCAGTGGCCACACTTTACTTGAAAGGAGAGGAATGCACATGTACAGCAATCCATGTGGGAACCAATAACCCAGTAGAAACATACTTCTCAATTATATGTTCCTGATTTTGTCTCATAGTTTTACCCAGTCCCTCTTAAAATTTCTGATTTTCTGTTAAATCACTGATGAGTACAATCAGTTAATAATGCCAGACATTTAGAGTTTCATACTCTTGTTCAGAAAATGCATTGTGATGGAAAACCTGCTGTCCTATTAACCTTAAAAGTGAATCAGAGTAATTGAGAAGAGCAGTAAGGAAGAGAAAGAAACTGTAATATGCAGGGATGAGTAGATGGTAGAGAAAAGTGAGGGAAACACCAGAGGACAGAGGAAAGTAGAAAGGGAATGTATGAAGACAGAGAAAGGACTGTCCAGAAATGATGCAAAGAGTCATATATGGAGTTCTGTTTTAACAACTGTAGGAGTGCTTTGCATGAAAACAATTAGCTGAGCATTGGTTTGTGACAGAAGCAGGATAAAGTAATTGGAAGAATTGAACCTCATGTATCAAGAGCATACCTCTCAACCTCTTAGAACAAGAAATCTGGATAAAGCCATAAATAATGGGGGGAGGGCAAAGGCCCAAAAATAGACAATTTTTAAATATTGCTCTTACAAATGTAGAAAGCTGATATAATAACAGGTTTTGTATTTCCATGAATCTGTCTGTCAATGTTTTCTGAATTTAATCCTCACAGACTTGCCAAAGATTGGGGAGAAAAACAAAATTCTGTGAGGAACAGATCACAAATAAGAGGCAAATATCTGGACATTCTGTAAAAATCGAGACAGTTGAGAGGTATGACCAGGAGTGCTTTGCACTCTGCTTTCACTACTAGCACTGAATGAATAAATAAAAGCAGAGTTGTACCATTTTATGACAGGAACATTTAGTAAATAAAAAATGTCAACATTCATCAAACAAATGTTACATTTGCTTGGCTCCTTAATCAGAAATCGGCTTAATCTTTTAACAGAAGCATGAGGGACCGAAATCTTATGAAATAGCAGCTAGTGCTGACATATTCAGGTGTCCAATCTTCACACAGAGGAGAAAGAAAACACAATGGCAGGAAAAAAAACAGAAAAATGTCAGGCAACAACAGAAGAGTAAACAAAAACAAGGAGATATGACAGCAGGAAAGGGGGAGACCACCATGGCTGGGATAAAGGAAATGTGGACTGATTATGAAAATGGGATACAAGGCATTTAGGAAAGGCAGGCTACACAAGGATAGTTTGAAAGGCATACGTACGGGATGGTTTGGATTCAGATGTGATACAGGAGTAGCAGATGCAAGACAAAGCAGAGTTGATCAGATGTAGGAAAGAAAAGGGGGAGCAGGGCAAGGATAACCTAGCAATAAAGTTGTTTGCTGGCAAATGGTGGAAAATAGTGGTTGGCACCCCTACAGGCCATTTAATGTACTACAATGGATAGCAAACTAGTCAGTCAGGTACACAAGCAAGGGATGGATGGGGTAGAAGATGGTAGATATGGTGGAATACTTCTGTCCATGCCTCTCAATCCTCCTGATTTTGAAAGGACACCACTAATTTGTTATCTGACTTTTACTCCGTCCATTTTCAAACTGGAAATTATTTTCAGTTCTGTTCTGAGTTAATAGAACCAGCATTTAAAATGTGTTCCTAATTTGGGGCTTTTCCCCTAATTATTTTTTGCTTTGTCCATAACTCTGGAGGTAAAAGCTGAGAGGTATGCCTCTATTTGCAGAGGGGGAGACTGATATTCCATCATCTAAAGTGGACAGAGAAAACAGACTACTGAAGTATTCAGTTTAGATAGATTTGAAGCATTGGTTGGAACAAGGAAAGAATGAGTCCATAATCTCATACTCAATAGTTGGGAGTGTGAGATTTCAGATATTCTGTTTTCAGCAGTGAACAAGTTAAAAATGGCTTTCAGTGGATTTGTCTGAAAATGTAAAATAAATACTCTGCTTTTCAGTGTAGTAAACTCTTGGCAAAAAGCATATAGCTTGGCATTCATTGTTATTAGAAATCCGAAGTAAAATATTTTATATTTATAAACTATGCAGTTTGTAAAATTTATTATCTAACAAGCAGGTCAAGATGAACTCTTGTATGCGGCTGTGTCTCGTCAACAGGACGTGCAAGATAAGAGCAAGGCCGAGGAGTTATTCTTCAGGAACAGAATGTGTGAGATATGGAAAACAAACTGTCAGCAGACCAGCTTCAAAAGAAAGACTTGCTATTCTGGCAAATTCTCTAAACTGCTGATACAGGCAGAAAAGAGACTATAATTGGACTTCTTACTTTTGTATGAGAGCCATTGATTCTTACAGTTGAGGCTGTAAGCTGAAGTATGGTTTTGTTACATGTTTATCTTTCATTGTTATACTAGATGTTACTTTGTAAGCAGTAAAAGTAATGTTATATCAGATTGAACCATCTCAATTATCTTCATTGAGTAATGGTACAGACTACCCTTTAGTGTAGTAACATAAATTTTACAGTGGCAAGACCAGGCCAGTTCAAACAAATCAGGGAGGTGTGACCTCCAGAGGTGTCTCTCACAGTGTGACATTCCTGCATAGTTCTTGTCTTGAGTCGACTTTTTTTTTTCCTACTACTTCATCCATTGCCTGGCAGATGAAAACACTGTGGTGCAATACAGGACAGTACGGTAATTCTTCAGACAGTTGGTGAAATACAAGGTGTGGGTCATACTGACTGACCTAACATCACCAGCATCTAGTGACTGACTGCAGAGAATTCTTCCACAACTGATCTTCGTGTTAAGACTGGCCACCTTGTCCTGAACATTTGTGGTAAATATTTTCTTCTGTTTCTTTTTTTTAACAATGAATGCAATTCATGAAAATGCCCAGAAGTGCGCTAAGTATTTTACTATTGATGTATCTGAATCATATGTAGATGTGTGGAATTATTTAAATGCATAGTATAATCAGCATGTTAGCATCTGTAAGTCTTTACTACATTGGGCAGAAGTGTCACAGAATGTACAGAAATGTTTTATTTAACTGTTGCTTTTTGCATGCCTTGTCATAAATGTATTTTATGTATTGTACAAAACCTAGAACACAACCAGGGTAAAGTAAAGCCTGAAGCACAGACAATGGTTCCTGTTTCTATATGTCAAAGCTTGCACTTTGCAGTCTGATTTCCAGGAGTTTATCTTGTCCTCATGGGTCACTTTCAGATTTACTGTGATAAATGCAATGCGTCTGGTAAAATACATGCTGACACTGCTAAATGTACAAAATAATTTTCTTAGTTTTTGAAAGTCTTACAGACTAAAATTAAGACATAAACTGTTATTAAACAAGGCAGTAAAGCTATTTGTATAATAAAATGGTTAACTGTTCATTTGCAATAAACATATGACAGGCAACTGGCTGACACACAGCATTATGTCATTGTTGCAAGGGAGGAGACTACAAGCTCAGAGACACAGAAATCTGAGGCTGCTAAAACAGCATATTTAACTAATGTTAAAAACTCTTCATAAGTGGGATGAACAGAAGGGTATTTTTAATAACATGATTACATTTAAAGCTTGGGTTCTTAAAACTGTAGGCACTGTATGCAATGATATACTTAAGCGCTGCTTCTGGAATTTTATTTTTCAGCATTTCACGGCTTATATATAGCAAAAGGGGAATAAAGGCACTGCACATTAACAGAGACGAGATTCATGGTAAACTGACAAACATATTTAATTAACTTCTAAGAAATAGTCAGAGTGAGTTTGAAAAGTTCAGACAACATATGCAAACACTTTTTTAAAAGTGCATAAGACCTTTAAAGTCAGCAGAACAGAATATTGACAAATATAATGTGGCTAGTAAAGAGTTAAAGCAACAGCGGTTAACTACGCTAATAGAAAATAATTTACTACAGTAGTTAAATACAGTAAAGACATGACATCACAAGACTTGACATGCATGTATTTTTTTTCACCTCAACTGCAGCAAAAGGAAGACAACAGCAAATGTATCTCTTTTGTTTCTTACAATATTGTATAATCGTATGATAGCATAATAATAGCAAAGACTCCCGCAAAAACAGTATTCAAAAGCAGTATTATGCATATTATGCATAGTTAAGCAAGCTAAAGTTACAAGTATATTAACGAATGACTGAAGGTAGAAGTAAGTTAACGAGTTATGGGTTAAGCATCTGGAATGCGCAAAAAGAAAGAAAAAAAGTATGTAAACTCAAATCTTTCTATGCTAGGGTTGCCACCTTCCTTCATGGCGAAAACCAGAGTAAAGCCACACCTCTCGCATCACCAACAACCCCGCCCACCCACCCCTTCTCCCGCCCACTTTGTGATGTTGCAATGACATCACTCAGCGGGGAACGCCCTCTTTTTTCATTCCTGCTGCCTGCTTTTGGCTGATTTACTATACTTTTCTGCAAAAAAAACAATGTAAATCAGCTGATTTACAAACTCCGATAGTCTGTTTCCTTTCTGAAACAGAATACTGGAGTTTGTACAGTGTTTTCCGGACAACCGGAGAATCAATTTGATTTCCGGACAGTCCGGAAAAAAATGGAGGGGTGGCAACCCTATTCCAGGCTGAAATGGGTAGTTACAAGGAATGCTGCATAACATAAAATGTCACTGGTACTGAAATTTATAAGGTCAAGGAAACAAGACTGGTTGCCAGGCCAAATGGCTTAACAAAAATCCTGTTTGGTAATTGTAATAAGATGTCATACTTGTGCATACATGTCATTAATAATCTGTTTGCAAGTGGATACTACTACGAGTACAGTCAGTACATGGGCTATGGTATGCAGTTAAAATATGCAGGTCCCTTTACAAAAAGGGAGGGTAGATAGCCAAAGGGCAAGCATACACTAATTATGTTTGAAGAAAAAAAACTGCATTTAGCTAAAGTAATACAGGTCATTCAAACACTACAGGAGGCAGGGTTTAAGGTTAAAAGTAAAAAGGTACAATTCATGTCATGACATGCTTTCTAGCCAAAAAGGATTACCCTTTCCGGAGTGGAGACCAAAGAAAAACACAGCTTTTTGTAATTTAAAGGCAGCATTGGCCAAGGCTACAAAACTAGTAGCTCCAAGTCTAACATGTCCTTTTGTGTTACAGGCAGCAGCTGGACCCAACATACTCTCTGCTTTTACATGAGTGGCCTCTTCAGTAAACAAAAAAAGATGACACATGTTGAGAGGGAATATCACCCATGCATTCAGCAACTTTTGGCCATTTACTTGGGTTTAAAACAAACTATATACTTAACAGCTTTTTCCAAAGACATTACATTACAGAAACCACATTATGCCATACAGGCTTTGGTAAATGAGACTCAGTTAAATAAAATGACTGATGACGTCAGTCAAGCAGTGTTGCAAAATGGTTGGCATTATTTATTGTCAAGCAAATTACAGTAAAGGCAGGAGATAAGTATTGCTTATCTAACTTCATGGAATATGAAGGATTTTTTTTCAGACAGTGCATACATAGTTAATTCTCTGCAGCTACATATGTCTACATGGGCAAGGAAAGGGTTTGTTGATAATATGGGCAAATCGCTCAAGCATGCTTCTGTGTTACAGACTATTTCAAATTTAGTTCGTAGTCAGTCCCTTGTGGGTTAATACAGTATTTTAAAGATAAAAGCTCATCAGAAAGCTACAAATTAAAATTTTCAGTTATATAACTATGCAGAAAAGATGGCAAAAAAGGCAGCCAGGGAAGGAATGCAATTGTATCCTACAGAACACCTTTCTGGTGTACCAGATAAAACTACTGCAGTACATGCCATACAGACATTTTCAGCTCAGATTTTGCAATATGGTTTGCTGCAGATCTAGACTAAGTTTGGACTGAAGAAAGAATTACAGAAATGTACTCTTGTAGGAGACAGTTCAGAGCAATATTATATTCTGTACCAACAGGCACAACAGTTAGTGAAGTTTAATCATCAGGTAATGGGACATTTAGCCACACAAAAGTTATAGCCCATTGTAAAGAACAAGTACTGGCATCCACAGTTAAAGAAAATCTGTGATTTAGTGCATAGTAAATGGTTAATATGTTTGCAGGTTAATGCTCAATTGAAAAAGCCACAGTTACTAAAGGTAACTCCAGTGGATGGACCTTATTATGCCATCTAAATTGACTTTGCAGGTACATTACCCCCAGCTAAAGGTGTGTACAAGTATATATACTAATATCACAGTCATTACAGGCAGCATACATTAGGCATATGTTCTATCAATATTAACAGGTAAACCTACCTCTGTTCATACAGACCATTTGATTAAAATCCCTTCATCTGTAAAAAGGTAGACAGACAGTACACAGGCAAATGCCAGTACAAAAGAGCTTGGTATAATACTCTGCTAGGAGGCCAAGGCACAGGCATTAGAGTTATTAATGCAGCTGATATTGAAATTCTAGCTAATCGTTTAAAAACAGTGGTGGAAGATATCTCTCAGATTGTACATTTACAAGCATCTTGGAATCCAGAGATATGGAAGGCACACCTGCCCAATATAAACTACCAGCAGCAATTTTTAGACAATTATGATGCAATGCAGTTACATCAGTTGAAATTTGATGGTAACATGACAGTTTTTTGTAAATTGGACAAAATGCACTATGCAATTTTTGTATGTAAAAATTCAAAAAACTAATGTACAAATTGAACTGATGTTACAGAATGAAAATGTTTGGCGACAATTGTTTCATAAATGGGTACCTGATACAGATTGGATTAAATTATATACTAAAGTAACATATTGTACTCTGCAATACTGCACAGGACAGTTTTCACATTATAATGTTACTGATACCACTGTCATGTGTCAATTTACGGTATTACCTATGACATTTCTAGTTCCAGAAGGATATGAGTATTGGTTGCCACAATTTGAAGGTAATCATATAGATATGAGGGAAAATACATAAAATTGAGTATTGTGCACAGACTCAAAATGGGTTAATTTGTGGAAAGCATTCACCTGTCTATAAACCATGCTTACTGCAGCAGTCTGTTAATTTATGCAAATAAAACATTATGTCTTCTTCTTTTCAAATGTTTATAGAAGTAGCTCCCCAGTATATTTGTCTAGTTACAACTCAGGATGTAGGTCATAATTTACAATTACCTTTCGCAGGATGTTTATCACAGGTTGATTTCCTTAAATGGAATCATCAGAGCTATGTGTTTACTAAAACCATAAAAGTGAATACTTCCATAAATTGGAGTTATGATTTAATACAGCTTTCCAATATATCTGTATCTTTGGATAATTTAGGGAAAATAATGAACAATACTAAGATTCTCAGAGAGTATTTGGAAAAAAGAAATAAAAGTATTCTGTATTATGAAGCATTGAGCATCATTGCAAAAGATAAATTACTTAGTTTGGCTGAAAAGACCAAAAAAGACACTGCTCACAATTGGTGGTATATCTTTACTGGTTGGTCCACATCAGGAAAAAACAGTTAAATTGGTTAATACATCCTGTAGTAGTAGTTTTAGGCATTATAGTCATATTAACTATCTGGAATTGCTAATCTAAGTTGTAATTTGCGAAAACTTACAGAATCCAACAAATCATGATGGTTAACCTGGATAAATTAGAAAAGGTTTCAATGTGTGCAACTGAAGTTGAAAATGAACAGTCATTTTCTGCCTTTTAATTTGAAAAGAGGGAATTGTGAGATTTGAAATATTCTGTTTTCAGCAGTGAACAAGTTAAAAATGTATTTCAGTGGATTTGTCTGAAAATGTAAAATAAATACTCTGCTTTTCACTGTAGTAAACTCTTGGCAAAAAGCATATAGCTTGGCATTCATTGTTATTAGAAATCCGAAGTAAAATATTTTATCTTTATAAACTATGTAGTTTGTGAAATTTATTATCTAAAAGCAGGTCAAGAAGAACTCTTGTATGCAGCTGTGTTTCGTCAACAGGACGTGCAAGATAAGAGCAAGGCCGAGGAGTTAGTCTTCAGGAACAGAATGTGTGAGATATGGAAAACAAACTGTCAGCAGACCAGCTTCAAAAGAAAGACTTGTTATTCTGGCAAATTCTCTAAACTGCTGATACAGGCAGAAAAGAGACTATAATTGGACTTCTTACTTTTGTATGAGAGACATTGATTCTTACAGTTGAGGCTGTAAGCTGAAGTACAGTTTTGTTACACGTGTATCTTTCATTGTTATACTAGAAGTTCCTTTGTATGCAGTAAAAGGAATGTCATATCAGATTGAACCATCTCAATTGTCTTCACTGAGTAATGTTACAGACTACCGTTTAGTGTAATAACATACATTTTACAGGGAGGAGGCAACAAATGGACATGCTGAGGCTCTACCAGTTAATAGTGACCACATAAAAGTTTATGACATCAAAAATCATAATCATATGTTATAAGGGAGTGAATTATGACAGAAAAGAAATCTGTTTTGGGGGCAGTAGAGTGTGGATGTTATGAAAAACAGAACATGAGCAGTTTCAGGAGTAATGTAAAAAGAGTTAAAAGGTTTGTCAAGAAAAAAAAATACAAGTGGCACGGTTTGCCACACAGATGAGTATAGACATGACAATAAAATAAATTAGATGCCAGAGACTAGAGACACTGTGTGGAAAATCATTCAATAAGTTATATGGATGCTAAAATTAAGGTATGTAAGTGTGTGTCAAAAAGTCCAAAGGGAAATATAAAAAGTTAGTAGTCATATAGATATAGAAGTTGAACTTCATCATGTATGGTAATGAAAGGCAGATAGCTGAGAGGGAACTGGTAAAGGACAAAATTTACGCATCCCAAGAAAGAAGTGAAAATCTGAGATGAATAATATAAAACCATTGCTGCCTAAAACATAGCAAAGAGAATCTTTGGATCATTTATAGCACTGCCTTCTCCTCTATTTACACATGAAAATCCAGTATTTAATATTTCAGCATTTTAGTTGTCATTGTCACAGTACAAAGGCAAATAAAATAAAGATTTAATTTCTCCATGTCTTCTGGGTTTCTAATACCATGACGGTAATAGACCCCATTCTTAAGTCAAAGTATGATTAAATTAGTATCATTTCAGTCTTTGATGTCAGCCAAAAGTTCTCTTCAAAGCACCCACAATGTGCCCAGAACTGACTCCATCTGCGTTCAAAGCATC
>NC_056746.1:500054142-500077633 GCF_019279795.1 Protopterus annectens | reverse complement strand
AGAAATATCTCTCTGTATGTGTGTGCCATACACACACAAGGTCCATACTGTTGTAAGTCCCTGGACCTCACGACTGACCTGTTGGGCCTTGCTGCAACATGAACAGGTGTCACATGTGAGCACACAGTAAAATTAGAGGGTGTATATATAGCTGCAAATGCTAGATTAGCATACTAGCCTGGTACAGCAGTTGCCAATGCTAAGCTACACGTTAATATGACTATCATGCATGTGTTAACTCTTGTCACATCCATGTTTATATAGCTGTATGCGCTACTCCCCCAAACAGCCATTGCACACAGTACTGTACAGAACACAGATAACATGGATCAGATGTTTGACATTTAATGCTGAACTACATATATCACAGTTATGTCCCACTACACACAGCTACACACTGATTTGTCCATGGCAGAAGTTATGCAGGGCATCTGTGCATAGATACGTACTGCTGCCACATATGGATGTTTTAAAGTATGTAGAGTACTCTTCAAAAACATCTACTACATGCCAGTAAATACATATCTGTTACATACTTTTCCTTTGTATGTTTTTGTAGTTTTCAGTTCCGTGTGTCTTTTTTTTTTCTGTTGCTGTTGATGTGGGTGTGTGTGTGTCTGTCTGTCTGTCTGTCTGTCTGTCTGTCTCTCTCTCTCTCTCTCTCTCTCTCAATAGCTGCAATGGAATGATTGCATGTGTGGACAGCAGGTACAGCCTGCTTTTATAGGTATCTGCACATGTGCATGTGATGGCCTCTGCACCAATTGGTGGCCACCATTTGGAAATTGCATGCAGCCTGCTGCGTGGTAACTGCAGTACTCACTATCATAGCAACCAAATGCTATAAATTGCTAAGTCAGGCAGGCGTAGCCCTTTCAGCTTTCCAAAGTGGGGCCCATGCTTATTTGCTGTGGACACCGTTGTTTAAGTCAGAAGGTTGGTTTACTTCTTATATCTGAAGCTAGGGGTGTAGCCAGTGATTTAAATGTTGTACTCAGACCTGAATGTTGCCACTTCCAGTACACAGTTGTCAGTGTAGAATTGTACTCACCCCTACAAATGCTAACACAAGATACATGGGAGTATGTAGTTTCTTTTCTACTTATACAATTAACTGCCATACATAAGTAGTTATTGAGATGTATTCATAGGTTCATAGGTTCATAGGTTCATACTAGGCTATCTGCCCGAGAGCATTTACAAGCCTAGCCCATAGTTTTGTGGCTTACGCCACCCCTTTAGTATGGGGAACTATACCCATTATTTTGCTGTGCCTCTGTCGAGCAGTGACACTGAGGTAATCCCTGGGGTATATCTGCGATCTCCCATCCATTGGTCAAGATTTCTCTTGAACAAGGCCAGCGAGGTGCTCTGCCTCACATATACCGGGATTTTATTCCACAGCATAGGGAGTCTTTGGGTGATGAATCTATCTCTCCAGCATGTCCTATTAATAGCCGTGTCGAGGTTTTAAGTCTCCCGCCCTTGTGGCTCTGACGGATCTAGATTTTTTGAGGTGAAGCATATTCATCAAATCTGGGTTTGACATGGCCTTGTATGTTAGGCAAAGGTCACCTCTGAGCAAGCGGTAAGCGACTGAATAGAGCTGGAGTTCTTTCAGTCGGGCAGCATAGGACAGATGTTTGAGACCCTTTATCCTTTTGGTGAGGAACTTTTGTGGCCTCTCCAGCTGCTGCAAGTGTCGGGTCAGATACATTCCGAATGGGGCATTGTACTCAATCATTGGTCTGATGAGTGATGAGTATAGGGAGACTATGACCTCCCTTGATCTAGATGAGAATCCCTTCATGATAAGGTGGGCAATGTAGAAGGTCTTCCTAACTACTTTAGCTACATGGGTGTCGAATGACAGACTACTATCAACCTGGGTCCCCAGGTCCCTGATAACTTCTTCTGTGCTCAGTGGATTGCCACCTATTTGGTAGCTAGGGGTAACCTTGTTTTTCCCAAGGGTATGACTATGCATTTTTGGCATTTAACTTTAGGCCATGGCTCTGGCACCAGTTATCCATTTCTGTGAGACCCTTCTGAAGGATATCTGTGTCAGATGTGTTTTCTACTATGGCAGTTTGCACTCATCTGCAAACTTTGTCAGCCATAACCCTCCTGTGTTTGCTTGTACTTGAAAAGTAGATGCCAAACAAGAGTGGGCCCAGGACTCAGCCCTGTGGTACACCACTTGTGACAGGCTTTGAGTCTGACATGGCGCCAGCAACTCTGACCCTGTGGGTTCTGTCACTCAGCCAGTTTGCAACCCATCTTGTGATGTATGGGTTAACATTTAAGCTGATGAGTTTTTCAATGATACCCGAGTGGGTATTGTATCAAGGCCTTCGCCAGATCGAGGTAGGCTGTATGGACTGCCTTTCCTCATCAATGGCTTTGGTGACTGTTTCAAAAGTCAACCAAGTTTAGAAGGCATGATCTGCCTTTGACAAAGCCAAACTGGGATGGATCCAAAGTCTGCAAATTCCCTATGTCTTTATTTATGAGGTCCATTATGATCCTCTCCATGGCTTTGCAGATAAGGCTTGTCAAGCTAATGGGCCGGTAATTTCCAGGGTCGGTGGAGGCACCGCCTTTGTGAAGTGGGACCACAGTTGCAGTGCGCCACTCCCTGGGTACGTATCCAGAGGTAAGACTATGATTAAACAGCTGTCCTAGCTGTGGGTTTAATTCCTCGTTGAGTTCATGGAGCACACAGCTGGGGACACCATCAGGTCCCATTTGGCACATGAACTGTTTGTGAACTGCTATACTGTGAATATTAATGTACTCACTTTTGCACAGTTTGTGCTTTTTTATTGTTGACATTAGCACAGGATGCTCAAGAAAACTGGACAATTCCAGTACTGAGTATGCCTACCTACATCCTTGGTGGACCCTGAACACACAGGTGTATTGTACATTTGGGTGGGGATTGTCCTGCTATGATACTGTATGGGGGTTGTAAAGTGGTACTGTAACATTATTTACTGCTAGAATGGCTGGTTCTCTTATCACAGTCATGTAATGCAATTCCACAACAACTGATGGTAAAGTTCCACAGAACAGGTCTTGTGTTATGGCATTCCTATCTTTCCTTTACATTCACTCATTCTGATGCATGATATATCTATTTCAGCAGCAACCTGCTGTATATCTACTGTGGCTTAGTGGTACTTCATGCAATCTAGTGTATCCAAGGTACGGAGTTCGAGACTGACAGAGGTGTTTTATTTTGCTGCTGAGCAGAACAAGGGCCCTCACATGCAGCGGGACTAAGGCACTTTTAAGCAGTTGTAAGCGGGTTTGCACAGGTTTGCACGAAGCTTACCAAGACTTAGCTAAGCGCACACAAGCGCAAACCCGCTAACCACTGCTTAAAAGTGCTTACTCCCGCTAACCCCGCGCTCATTTCTTTGAAAGAAAAGAAAATGGGGAGATAGGAAAGTGGTGAAAAAGGGGCACAAAGAGGGAAAGACAGTAGGGAAAACAGCTTGGGATGTGCAGGACAAGTGTAGGGAAGTTCCATAGCTGCCCATTTCTTTAACAGCAACAGCTGTGCATATGCAATAAATTTGGAGGGAAATATGAAACCTTCCACCCCTGAGAGGGGTGAGGACAACAAAGTATGTTGTACTGCCAATTAAATATCAGTTTATGTGTCCAGCGGACATGTGTGCAAAATGGGCAGCTATGTATGGGGCGTAATTTCTTTTGGGAGCAGATTGCCCTTTTTTTTTCTTTTTTTTTTTCAGGTGAGAGTGGAATGTGGGGTAGGGGAAGTAGGTATATATTTGGGGAGGTAGGTTGGGGAGGTAAACAGACACGACAAGACGCATGCAGGGGCAGAATATGACATGTGGTGGGTGAACACCATTGACGGGGAAGGATGTTTGGAAATCGCAAGCCCATGAGCCCACAGATGGCAACAGTGGAACTGAGATCCCAACCCATGTGCAGTCACCACTGCACCTTCACAGCCCAGAGGGTGGCTGTGCTGGGGGCTGCGTAGGAGGGGCAGGCTCACCCGTGAGTCACGCCACTCGTGCCTCAAGCTGGTGTAGAGGATCAGCGACTGAACGCTCGATCTCCCTACGCACCACAGCCCGGACCATTCGGAGAATGATAGGTGGCCCTCCTCCGGCCACGCTTGCACGGGGGGGGGGACAAGCCCCATCCCCTGCAGCGCTTTCACCCAAAGGTGGCACAGGGCCAACGTAGGAGGAGGAGGTCCCAGGCTGGGCACCGGACCTGCTGGTGCCAGGTGCCATCACCAGCTGAGGTGGGACAGATGGGTCCGCTGGGACTGGCCTTCCCAATAGTTCTATGTTTAGGAGGATTTATTGACAATATGGGTTGGTAACAGCCAACAGCATTCCAAATTAGTTGCAACAGCATGCAGTAGTATTCCCATTAACCCAACACACCAGAGTTCCAACAGTTGAACAGCAAGCATAACACATGCATATATAGAACAACAGTGGACATTCCAACAGTATGCAGGATTGATTGGGGGCAACAGGCCACCAAGATTGTGGTATCTGAACAGGGCACATGCATCAAAGTAAATGCAGATATTTATAAACCAACAGGACATATGTCCCAACAAATGTTTTGAGATTAGACATACCCATTGAGGTGTGGAATTGTATTGTTTATGCAGATACAGTAGGGTGTAAAAAGATACCTCCATTAACAACTTATATATACTTATAGCTTATAATACATTCCTATTGGCTGCAGGTATATATCCCCTACATGTATTATTACACTAGGCAATGTCTGTTAAATTGTGAAATGGGTTTTGCTAGTTCTTTATATACCTGACCTGTATCTGACATATAAACTGTCCAGGATTCAGATGTTACTGCTACGTATTTAAGCCCCCTATATTTCTAGCAGCACACTGACATTCCTGGGGAACAAAATAACAAGCTACTCATGTGCCAGATTAACCTGTACATGCCAGCCATGAACCAACAGTTGAGGACTGTATATATGCTAAACAGCTACTGGCACTCCCTTCATCCACTTTATATGGGCCTACCCAAGTGTGGGTTGACAGCGCTTAATACAACAGTACTATTTCTATAATGCAAGAGTACAAGAACATATTGATGAACATGACACGGACACACTCCAGGAATTATACCTTTATTAATTACATTACCCACTTTTCTAGAGGCTCTCTCATTTATTTGATATATCAGTGCATGCAGAAGACTTATTCAAGACATATTATACCTTTATTAATGGGTTACAACACTCTTTTTCAGGCTCTCTCACTTATTTTATATAACAATACATGCAGAATAATTACTAACCTGCCTGGTGGTGCAGCCGTAGCAGCCTATCTGCATAGGCTTGCTGATTCGCAGCACGGACACCTGCAGCTGTGAAGTAAATGAAGTGATATTGAGACATACCTATCCATAATATAGACTACAATAGCAATTCTTACATACTTCATTCAATGGCTACCTACTCAGTAGTGGGGTATTTTCCATCCCACGGGCCTCCTGTATCCACTGGTTCAGTCAGTCCTCCTTGCATCTCTTCAGGTCTGAGTAGTGGTGTCTGACCTGCTCACCAGTCCGAGGGACGCCTGTGGCACTGGTGAGATCATAAGCTAGACGGTTCCAGGCTTCTGCTTTGTATTCGGTGCCCTGGAACTGGCCCTGCAGGAGTCTCTCATCATGATTATGAACGAAGAGCCAAACCATTACTTTTGACTCCTCAATGCCCCAACGTTGCGCTCGAAATCGACAGCCCTCTCCAACACTGGCCATGCTGACTGCAGATAGGAGCTACAACCAGTTATGGCAAGTATTCCCACCTATGGAGCTTAAATATGCCTCATTTCCCACACTTATTTGTGATTGGCTGGTTTTGAAAAATGTCAGCTGAAAGCACACCTGCTCAGCAATGGGTAAACTTCCATTGATATGTATGTGTGTGTTGAAAGTGCATGCATATGAAAAGCTGTCATGGCTTAGCGGTTTAGTACTGTGATTATAGTGCACAGTGTCCCGGGTTCGAGGCCTGTTATTGCTTTTTATTTTACTACTGGCCAGACCGGCTAGGAGGTGTGGCTGTGTTTAGCCGACTTTGCTCAACTTTGCCCAACGTTGCTCTATGGTGCTCTACGTTGCTTGACGTTGCCCGACGTTGTGCTAGTTAGCGCGGTGCGCAGCTACACGCAAACATGTTTTGTTTGTGCCAGTTGGCGCGATGCGCAGCTACGCGCAAAGCCATTGCACTAGTTAAAGCAGTGCTAAGCTATGAGCAATTATACTTAAATGTGCTTAATACTGGTAAACTTTGCTTAGCAGTGCTTCACATTGCTTAAGATACGTTACTTATGCATTCATCAGTATGCATAACCATTTCACCTTCTTATACATATATAAAATATTGTTCACTACTACATAGGCCATTTCAATGCTTTTTACTAAAATTTAAAAGATAAATGTCAGGAATTATTTTTATATACAGGTTTCCAACAGAAAATAGAAAGGGTAGTGGTGGGACATGAACCGAGAATGCCTCCTCTTTGTGCGAAGGCTCTACCACTACGCTATTGCTATTTGGCTTAATTTGCATATATGTTTCTTATTATCCTCTTCGTTGTCTAAACTGTTAACTGTAGCTAAGCAATGGGCAAACCCGTGCAAACACGCGCAAATACAGGCAGCTATATTGGGAATACTAAAAAAAAAAATAAAAGTTTTACATTTTATAATTGTACAGGGGTTTAGAATGTGGGGGAATGTAGTGTTGGGTATGTACACATTTGAGCAGACTCGCTCATGTCAGTTGACATTTCCCAATTGAGAGACTTGCAGGGGTGTGGATTTTTGGACTGCTCGGCAGTCCGACATGCCCCCTGCACTCATGCATGTTCCGTGTTAGCCTTAGAGTTGGGAAGTTCGCCCTCATGAATATGCATGGCATGCTGACGTCTTACTCTTAGGCTGCAGTTTCTGTGTAAGACTAACTTAGTCTTACACGGAAGGTTAGTGAATCCTGGGGTAACAGTTAGTTGCTTGAAATTGCAGGAGAACTATAAGGCTAGGTAGTGAAGTTATACAAGAAATAATTATGGTTATCTAGTCAAAATGATTTCATTAATAATATAAAGTTATTCAGGGACAGCTCAATTGACAGTTAAGTATTTTTTTAGTTGTTTGAAAGTTCAGGAAGACAGCAGTTATGCAGTCAATTTAGTCAAGTTATACACGAACAATTCCAGCTTTTAGTAAGGTAACACTTTAGTTTGTTGAAAAACACCTTAACGGGAGTGTCACTGATATCTGTGGGTGTGGCTTTCCATATTTTAAAAACAAACTTGACAGAGATGTCAATGTAATGATTATTAGATTTAGTGACTGGCAAATGATTTTTCGACTTGGGCCTAGGGGATCTAGTAGAGTTATATTTTTAAATCGGGTTTATTACTATTGGCTCTCCTCCTCACTTGAAAACAATCTTAAGTACTACTTTTAGTTGTAATAATGTAATCAGATGTTGCACTGATTTATGTAAAATGCTGTGTCTTGTATGGCACATTTGAAACAAATTTGGCTATGCTATTGTAGCATCTTTCAAGTTTGAGTAGCTGTGTCTTTTGAAGGTTGGTGAAAATTGTTGATGAGCGCAATAAACTGGGGGGAAGAAGTGTGTAACCAGTGGGTATTAAAGAAGAAATGCTAAGGTAGGGCTTAAACTTCCTCAGGTTTTATGTTTTGTTAACTAAATAGTCAATAATCAAACATCTCTAATGGACAAAGGCAGCCTGTAAATGGTTCATCTCCCAGGCCCTAGCTTGTAAATGTTTCATCTCCCAAGCCCCTGCTTACACTTATCAAGGGTATCAGAACTTGTCAGAGGCTTGGGATGCATGGCTAGGCTTAAAAAGGCCCTTGGGGTTGTTAGACTAGTAAACACCTATGAACCTAACAACCTATGAATAAGCCAATATACTAAAATCCTTCTAGCAGGAGGTATTCATCCTAATCCTGGCCCTACCTATCACAATGAACACAAAGATAATTCTGCTCCAAATACTTCTGTAACCCAACAACAGTCAATCCCCAACCCTGGTGATCTCATTTTTTTTCTGCAACAAATATTATACGTATAAAAAATAAAACTGCTGAACTACATGCTTTGATTACCCAACATAAGCCTGATGTTCTTGCCTTAAAACCAGCACAAATAAATACAAAGTTATACCTCCTGGCTATAATATCGTCTGTAATGACTGTATAAAGAGGAAAGTGGTGGTATTCCTTTAATATTTCCCAATACCTATCACATTTCCCCTTACAGCAAACAAACACCAAAATTCAGTTCAGCAGAGCTTCTTATTGCTTTCCTCAAAATAAACAATAATAAACAAATATGCATTACTGTCCTTTACATACCTCCTGGCAACAATATACCCATATTGGAAGATATCCTTAACATTTCCACAAGAAAAAATATTACTAGGTGATGCAAACGTCAGTTGGTTGGACATAAACGCTAACTCCCCTACACCAAGCATGATCTTATATGGTTTTACACAACTAATTAATAGCCCCACACATTACAGCAAGACATCAAATTCTCTAGGAGACTGGATCCTAGTATCAGACCCTAGCAAATACTCCACCACAGGTACAATGTCAGACTCTCTCAGTGATAATCTCACAATCTACATGACTAGACATCTCTCACATCCTGTTAAATAGCACATTTATAAAACAAGTAACCTTTCCAGGTTTAGCTCAGAAATGTTCATTACTACACTATCAACTGGAACTTCCTAAAAATCCTCCCCTTAGACGATGCTGTAATGGAATTTAACACAACTGTTCTAAATAGCCTCAACAGCCTTGCGCCTCCCAGAAAGAAGAGACAGAAAACAAATAATGCAATCTGGCTATCCAGAAATAGTAGCATGCTAATGCAGGATAGAGAAAAAGCATGGAAAGAATGGCAAAATATAAAACAGTTCAATATCTTGAACTTCAGAATGCTTCATAATCATATTAAAAATCAAGTAATTGAAGACAAAAAACAACACTATAATAACTTTCAAAATAATACTAAACACAACCTAAAAAATTTTGGACCTCCATTAAAGAAATCTTGCATCTCGGCCAAAAATTAAACCCAAACTCCTCTCCCAATAACTCACCACTCGAAATTGCAAAACAGTTCAACTCTTATTTTATAGATAGTATAGTATAGTATCTCTAACCAATAATTCCTCAGCATCTAATCCCAACTCTACCAAACAGCCACATATCACTACATCCACTTTCACCTTCAAACCTGTGCCCACATCCTATATAAAACTACTCTTAAATAAACTTAAACCGTGCTCTTCTTCAGCTAATGACCTTCCAAGTGAGTACCTACAAATAGCAGCCAAGAGCATTGCTTATCCTGTCTCAATCCTTACAAATAACGTCAATCCAGGAATTCCACATTCTCTTTCTCTCAAAAAAGTCACCAATTATCCCTCTGCACAAAGGAGGACATTGAACAGACATGAAAAACTTCAGACCTAGAGCAATCTTATCTACCCTCACGAAAAGACTTGAAAAATGTATTCAAAAATAATCCCTAGACCATCTCCTGCAGGAAGAACTCTTATCTCCTATACAACATGGCTTTGGTCAGTCCCACAGTACTAGCACTACCCATCTAACCTATATAGACACTGTCAATAAAGCTAGAGATAATTGCAAACTATTCTCTTCTTTATTTCTAGATATCTAAAGACTTTGACACAGTTTGCCACAACAAACTTCTTCAAATGTCCTCATTAGGTCTGTCTCAGCCCACCCTTCTATGGTTCAAACGCTACCTGTCCAATAGGCATCAGTCAGTAAAATGGCACTCTACACTCTCTCCTTACCTCCCAGTCACCATTGGTGTACCACAAGGCTCAATCCTTGGACCCCTCGTCTTTAACATTTTCACCAACACTCTCTACGCTTCCATACAACAGACCACTCTAATACAATAAGCAGATGACTCCACTCTCATTTGCACATCTGACAATGTGGTACAGCTCCAAAAAATTATTCCAAAAGCTTTAGCAGCTGCTGAAACATGGCTTCATAATTCCTAGGCCTAGTCACTGTCAAAAAATCCAAACTTTTTTGACTATTGAACCCTGTAAAAATGGTAGTTAATGTAAAAATCCACCTTGGAATAGGAAATAAAAATCTAATTTCTGGATGCAACACTGTACTTACTGTCATCATTTAAAATATCTAGCATATTTGTTTCGAAATCTATAATGTCCATGAAAACTACTCCCTCTCCCTTGTCAGGTTTCATAACCCTACAACCTCTATTTTGTAACTTATTGACCAATTCTCTATCACTATGTGTAAAATTGTTAACTTGAATTTTCTTTATGTTCTTCTTTCTTATTTCACTTTCTACTAACTCTTCAAACACCTTAAAAATAGGGTTCGGGGGGGGGGGGGGTTAAAAATGCTCTTCCTAGTCAGACAAGAGTCAAGTGGTTTAGTACCTTTAAAGTTCATTTTTCGTAAAAACAATTTTAACTCAGTCAGGGTGTGCAGTATCCTTAAAGGTCTCGTTGGGACATACTGAAATCCCTTAGTAAATAATTTAAAATAATCACCATTGATAGAGAAGTCTGTGTAGTTAAAAATATGAATGTTACCTTGAGTGTTTAAAATACCAGAGTAGGATACCTTAATTCCTGAATCACTTTCCACACAAGTAGTGTCTATTTCCACTGATTCTCTGTGTAAAATGTTCTGAAACTCCCTCTCCTTATATTACCCCCTCCCCTGCCCCTGTTGTAGGCATTTCTGTATTCCCAGTTGTTGTTGGTTCTTTGATTTTCTGCTAGCCTTTCGCTTCTCCTGAGGGGGTGTAACTAAAGGGTTCAAAGGGGCTTCTGTATAATCCATTTCTACTTGTTCAGTTCCCATATCTACTTCTTCTAAGTTATTCTGCCTGTCTGTTGTACTCATCCTATCTATTCTCCTAGGGGGTGGATATGCCCTTACTTCTCTATATTCCTGTAAGCTTTGTTCATTTTCCTTTCTAACACTTTATTACGATGTTTATCTACCTCTTGAAAAATGTTGGAATATTTCACTTTCTCAATTTCAAGCATTAAGTCTGATGTTAATTTAACATGTAAACCATTAACATCCCTTTTGGTCACAATAATTTTTGACCATTAACTTCATAAGTTCAATGTCAAAATTATTGAATAATTCCCCCAGTTCTTTATGATACAAAATGTTCGTTTCTAAATTGTTTGGATATTTCACAAACCTGAGTCTTTTCGGGACTCTTCTGACATTAATGCATTCATTTAAATAGTCTATTTCCATCTGCAAACCCTTTAATTGTAACAAGTTTGTTCTTAAATAACCCCAAAGTGTCCGTAAATGTCTCTGCCCTGGGCTGCTGCTGTTCAAGGAAATTAAAATGCTTCCCAGTCACCACTGGTGTACCACAAGGCTCTATCCTTGGACCCCTCGTCTTTAACATTTTCACCAACACTCTCTATACTTCCATACAACAGGCCACCTTAATACAATAAGCAGATGATTCCACTCTCATTTGCACATCTGGCAATGTAGTACACCTCCAAAAAATTACTCCAGAAGCTTTAGCAGCTGCTTTAACATGGCTTCATAATTCACAACTCATGCTCAACCCAAGAAAGACCAAGTTAGTACTTTTTTCGCCATCTCCCTCTCTCATGAAAAAAATAAATTTAAGTCCACTCTCTTGATAATACAACCATTGAAGTCACTGATAATCTTACATTTGACCTACATATACACAATTGCACAAAAAAAGCTCATCAAAAACTAGGAATGCTTTGCAGAGCCAAAAACATTCTCACAGATGCAACTAATACTAAACTTTCCACTACTCATCTCCTCCTGACTCTTCTTTACAGTGCTCCCATCCTTACTAAACTCCAGGCTTCAAAAAAACTGAAACTTGAACAATGCTATAACAAGGTTGTTAAATTTGCAGCACATACCCCTTTCAGAACCCACCACTGTATAGCACTTCTTCTTCTTCTTTCGGCTTTTCCCAGTTAAGGGTAGCTACAGCGGATCACCTGTCCGCTCATGATTGGCAGCAGAGTTTTACAGTGTCGAGTTGCCAGCCCGGCACCCAACCTTCCGCAGAAGGCACACACATGCACGCACTCACACCTAGGGCCAATTTAGAGTGTCCAATCCACCTACAGCATGTCTTTGGGATGTGGGAGGAAACAGGAGCACCTGGAGGAAACCCACGCGACCACTGGGAGAACATGCAGACTCCGCACAGAAGGCACCCCA
This sequence comes from Protopterus annectens, assembly GCF_019279795.1. Taxonomy (NCBI): domain Eukaryota; kingdom Metazoa; phylum Chordata; order Ceratodontiformes; family Protopteridae; genus Protopterus; species Protopterus annectens. The sequence continues at coordinate 500,065,277 of NC_056746.1, read as the reverse complement.
GCCGAGGATTGAACCAGAGAGCCTCTTGCTGTGAGGTGGCAATGCTAACCACTGCACCACCATGGCCGCCCTCCACCACTGTATATCACTGAAAAGCCTAAACTGGTTAGAACTGCCACATCAACTAATACACAAATTCTTATCATCTGTAAAATTATCCAGCATCTATCTGCCTTTCCAGCATTAAAAAACATTCAACACAACTATATTCCTAGTCAGTCATTGTGATACAGTGACCAAAAACTCCTATCTGTCTATACACCTAGCAAATCTGCTGGGTATTATCTATACTCGTACAAGGTTGCTAAGTCCTGGAACTACTTACCTGTATCCATCAGGTCTATACCCACCCACCCATCTTTCAAAACCACTCTAAAAGATATCCTAGTGAAAATCTGACTCTGTTCTTGTACAAAACCAGGACAACCTATAGCCCTAACTGTGAACAAGTAGCGTTTCATTCCTTATACCTCCTTTCTCTCCTTTCTTCATTTACTTCCTTACTGCTATCTAATTCTTTTCTCTGATTTTCTCTCTAAATATACTATAAGCCCGTTTCTTCCTTTACTTCATATTGCAATTCCTATTTGTATTACACTAACTTACCTTTAATTTCTTTACAAACTGTCTAAAATTCCTTGTATAGATTCGTAACCAATGTTTTTATATTATGTCTAATTTGTTATAATTATTTAAACTGCATATGCTGTTTTTCATTTTTGAAGATTGTAAAATTATTATTCTTTAAATGTTTTGTAATAATTTGGAGCTTTTCTTCCTGGGCCTCTGCTGAAAATGGGAGTCTACCAATCGAACTTTCCTAGTAATCAAATGTCAATCCATAAATAAATTAAATAAAATAAGTATGTCAAATTTAAGTTTATGGTTCAGGTGAACACCAAAAAAAGTTTAGCATGTGTAATTTATTCTATTTGGATGTTATTTGATGAAGTTATCTTGTAGGCAAACATTCGGTGGTGCAGCGGTTGGTGTTGTCGCCTCACAGCAAGAGGTTCTCCTGTTCGATTCTCGGCTGGAGCGCCTTGTGTGTGGATCTGCATGTCCTCCCCGTGGTCGAGTGTCATGTGTGCGTGAATGGGTTTGCCTTCTTTGAAGGTTGGGCGTCAGGCTGACAACTCGGCACCGTAAAAATCCACTGCCAATCATTAGCGGACAGGAGTTCCGCTGTGACGACCCCTAACCAGGAAAAGCCAAGACTTTTTTTTTATCTTGTAGGCAAGCATTTCTTTTGTATAGCTAGAACAAAAAAAATCACTTGCTTTGCTTTGATGGGATTTAGCAGCGAGTGAGTTTTTTGTGAAGCTGAATTGAGATAGAGCTCATAGATCTTACTAGGATCGGGCTCTGCACATATTAAACTGGAATCATCAGCATATTTCACAACTGTTGCATTTGTACATATGTTATAGACATTGTTTATGAAACTACTGAACTGTATTAGTTTCTTGGAAAGAGGAGAAAATTTCCATTTAACACTTTGATAACAATTATCGTGGCAACTGAGAATCCTGACAACTTTTTTCTTTAATATGTTCTGAGTAGCTAGTCATTTTATCAGTAGCTGATGAGAAACAATATCAAAGGTTTTTGACAGATCAAGCAAAAGAGGGGAGACACGGACACCTTGATTTTGTAGGTACTGCCCTCTTTCTAATATGTAAGTAAGTCTGCTTCAGTACTCTGACCTGAATGAAATCCAAATTATGTTTGGGATATTAAATCATTTGCTATGAAATGATTTATTACTTGCTTATAAATACATTTTTTTTTATTTTTAATGGGGAGGCTAATATAACAACAAACAGTTGATTAACTCTAATGATATTCCACCTTATAAGGATCATAGGAAAATGCTAGGCTATCGACCCAGAGGTCGGTTTAAGCCTAGCCATTTCAACCCAATGTAATACAGTAGAAGTTCTAGTCAATACCCAAAACTGCATTTAGTGATGACTGCTCACGTCCAGGAGGGTTGTGGGTGCTATCCCTGGTAAGAATTTACAGTGCTCCATCCACTCATCCAGATTCCTCTTGAACAGTGTCATAGAGGTGCTCTGTTTCACTTGAATTGGTAGCCTGTTCCAAAGATGTAGGAGTCGCTAGAAGATAAACCTGTCCCACCAGCATGTCCTACTTAAGTCGCAGACCATATTTAAGTCCCTGGAACAGGTAGCCCTACACCCATTTGATTTATGGATATGTAGCATGTTCATTAGGTTTGGGTCTTTGGTTGCTCTGTAAGACAGGCATAAGTCTATATGATACAGAGTATACGGACAGGGATTTTAGTAGGTCCATGTAAGGCACATACTGGAGGCTCTTGATCTTCTTTTTTAGAAACCTCTGAGGTCCCCTCTAATTGCTGTAGGTGCTTAGTACAGTACATACCGAATGGGGAGTTATACTCAATTATGGACCGGGTAAGTGCCGATTATGGGGGGGGGGTGGGGGGGGGGGGTTATAACTTCTTTTGCTCTCAAGTTAATGCCTTTACTAATCAAGTGAGCTACATGGAAAGCTTTCCTTACAAAGTAGATACGTGGCGGTCGAAGTTAAGGTCGTGGTCAACCTGTGATCCCAGGTCCTTTACCACTTCATTAGTATTTAGGGTATTGTTACTGATTTGGTAGCATGAAGGGACATTGTTTGTGCTGAAGGGAATGATGATGCATTTCTTTGCATTTGGTTTGAGACCGTGACTAATATACCAGTCACTGGTCTGTATGAGACCCTCCTGGAGTATACTGACATCATTTGTGGATTCAGTGATTGCACCTAGTTTGTGATTGTCTATAAACTTGGTCTAAGAAGTATACACCAAACAGTAGGGGGCCGAACACTGACCCCTGTGGCACCCTCCTGGTAAAAGGTTTGCTGGTTGATGTGGAGTCACCCACTGTAATAGCATGTGTCCAGTTTGTGAGCCAGTTGGCAATCCATCATACAATGAAGGGGTTTACATTCAGTTTGCTAAATTTATCGGCAATGCCTGAATGTGGGATTGTGTCAAAAGCCTTTGCCAAGTCGAGGTATGCTGTGTGCACAGATTTGCCTTATCAATGGCCTTGGTCACACTTTCAAAGAAATCGACCAAATATAACAGGCAGAACTTACGCTTCATGAAAGCAAATTGGTAGGATCCAGGGTTTGGAGGTCACCTATGTTTTTATTTATGAAGTCCATATCGATATGTTCCATGGCCTTACAGATGAGGCTGGTCAGGCTTATGGGTCTGTAATTCCCCGGGTCTGCTGCTAGGGCCACCTTTGTGGAGGGGAATAACTGCAGCTGTTCTCCATTCTACAGGAACATAGCCCATGGTTAGGCTATGACTGAAAAGAATACTTAGTGGCAATACTAGTTCATATTTTATCCTGTTTAGAAGACAGCCTGGGATATCATCTGGTCCCACAGAGGCAATGTTCTTTGCCTTGGACAGGGCTTTGAGGACCTTGCTCTTCAGATATGTAAGGTGGGGGGGTGAGTTTGGGGGAGGGTGTGTTGTAAGTTAGAGGGGATAAGGGAGTGAAATTTTTGCCAAACCTATCCGCTAGTAGGTTCACTATCTCTGTGGAGTCAGTGTGTGTGATACCGTTGCCCAACAGTCCTGCACATGCTTGGGTCCTACCCTTTAGGTTACATACATAGCTGTAAAAAGCCTTATGGTTATCCTTGGAAGTACTTGCTAGGTTTCTTTCAAAGGAGCTCTTGCAGGATTTGACAAGTTGTCTTATTTGCCTGTTAAGGCTGAGAAGGGTGCTTTTTCATTGTTGGGTCCTTGTCTTTGATTTCTTGGACAGCAACCTTTTGCATTTATTGTAGAGTTTGTTGATGCTGGCAGTCCACCATGGCAGCTTGATTTTAGTTGGGGCTCTGGCTTTGATTCTATCTGATACAGCCAGTTTATACACTTATGCATGTGACTGTACAGGGCTTTGGTGTAAGCTTCAGTGTAGTTACCACTTTCAGCTTGGGGTGGGGCTTGAAATGCATTTATACCTCCACCTAGGAGGGTATAGTTTGCCTTGGTGAAGTTTTTAGTCTGATTTCACCCTTTGTGAGTTCTGGTGTTAGTGGCAGATTTGTGGGCAGTTTTAACTAATGAGGGTCCAATAGTTGCAGCAGTGCACCTGTTTGACATGTTGGTGAGGACAAGATCTAAAAAGTTTGTTCATCTTGTTGGGGTATGGACAATTTGCTCCAGGGCATTTGAAATCACAAAGTTAGTTTGTGCTAGCGAGTTTGGACTAGAGTAGGTTTCCCAGCTGATGGTGGGATAATTGACATCCCCATAGCCAGTGTGTTTGGTAAAATTTGGATAGTCTTAAGTTGGAGTAAGTAGGCTTCATGGGCATCGTGACCCCTGGAAGGGGATCTATAACTGGCTAGGACTTGAATGGGGGTCTTACCGACTGTAACCTAGACCTGGAGTAACTCTATGGAGTTGTCCAGTCTAACTAGACATGGGCTGAATTTATCTCTAATATAGATTGAAACACTGCCTCCTTTGGTTTTCGCATGTTCACTTTGCGGTCTAAAGGTGTGGAAGGCATTGAAGCCTTGCAGGGCCGGGGTATTCTCGGAGGCCTTAAAACAGGTTTTTGTGACTGCACAGACATCTACATCTTTTGGTGATAGAAGTGCTTCCAGGGAGTGCAGTTTTTGGTTTTGAGCTCCTAGCATTTAGCAGCATGACCCTTAGTTTGTTCTAGTATGAAGACATAAAATTTTTTGTATGGCTATATTAATAAGTACTGTTATAGGGTATTATATCCTTTTTGTAGCCAGGACAGGTATTCAACAGGAATGTTATCAGATATTAATGTTGATGGTTTTCATTTCTGTAAATGTTTTGCCAGTTATAGAGACTGGTTCCAAAGAAAAAGTGCTATTGGTGTGTTCTTAGGTATTTTTGATGTGTAGTCATTTTGTTGCTGTGCAATACTGGTATTAGATTTTATGAAATGTGAATTCATGGTGCAGACAACATTATAGTTACTTTTGTCTACGTTTGGACTGGGTTGGATTTGCTTAATGGGCTTAAGGATAGAATTTAAATATGTCACTTGTGTTTAATGTTAATTGCACGAGTGTTTTGCAAAATGGCAGAGTATTTAGTTCTGTCATTTTGTAACATTGAGTATTTCTTACTGGCCTAACATTTTGAATGTCATGTTCTGTTACTGTCATCATCATATGCATTTCTATAACTAGTAGTACTAGCTAAATGGCTGTAAGGAATAGCAACAGCATCAGTTCTTAACAAGAGGGAGAAAAGCCCATCTATTTCAGGAAATTCTGAAATAAACTTCTTTTTGTGGCCCACTGACTCATGAGTCATAAAACAAATGTGGTAACAATGGATAAGTTGGAGCACTCGGGTTGCCTTCAGTTTCTGACGGAATACTTCAAATCAAATATTTGTGTAGCATTTAAACAATGGGTTTACTATAAAAAAATTTCCATTTTATAATGTCTACACCTAAAATTACAGGATAATGTAATAAAAATAAACAGCTTTCCTTCAAAGCAAGTTTGGCTAATGTAAAAACATTAAACAGAATGAAATAAAATGCACCTCACTTAAAGTTTGGCTCTCAGCAAGAGCAGCAAAAAAAAGGAGGTTCAAAGATCACTGTGATCTGGCAAGCAGCCTAGTAAGCTAATACCTACAACCACAAAGAATCAGAACAGGCAGCATTCATTGCAGTGTCAAAATTACAGCACTGTTTGTAATTATTAAAAGTACTAACGCATATATTGCTTAAACATTATAAAAATTAAATATTTTTTAAGACAAAAGGAACACCACTCACAGACAAAGCCTAGACAATGTTCTTACCTTCACTTCTTCAGTGACTGGAGTCTTTAATATTTACTGTTGCACATTAATTACTGGTAAACATGTACCCAGAATGTAATAAAGCAGTAGTTCTCTTTTGAGACACCCAGTTTTATAAGCTTGGCACACAGAATAATCAGATGATATTTCAACATTCAGCTATTTATATTATAAAGCATTTTGCTGTATACTGTGTTACATTTCATTTCATCTGAAGGTACAAAGGGAAACAATTAACCTATCTAGTCTACACAGAAAAAGCATTGAGCAGCTTCCCTTCCCCATTTTCTGTGTATCCTAAATGTTTCAGTGAATTCTACCACAGCCCTTTTTAGAAGTGCATTCTGTGTACTGAAAGTGCTCTCCATGAAGCAATACTTCTTCAAAAATAGGGAGAGATTAGATCCCATAATCTGTTGCCTGAGTCACTTTCCTCAGCCGTGATCCTATTTAAGAGTTCTCTTCTGTGAAATAATCTTTTGCAACCATATTATGTCATCCTTACTCTCAACTGTACAGATTTTCACAGAATGTCCAGATTTTTGCCTTATATATTTTTGGTCTGTTTCTCAAAATTGTAGTTTTTATTGTGGCAAATCACTGGCAAGTCATTGAGGGTTCAAGTCAGAAAACAGTGACAGACATTGGAGTTTCAGACTTCATACCCTTCAGAAAATTAATGCTAATGCAAAATGTGTTATTCTATCAACTTTCTTAGTCTGTAACAGCAATATTTGAAAAGGGCCCTTATTTTTGGACCTTTCTCCCGCAGTATTTAAGGCTTTGTCCAGATTTCTTGCTCTTATTTTTGGACCTTTCTCCCCCAGTATTTAAGGCTTTGTCCAGATTTCTTGCTCTAAGAAGTTGAGAGGTATACTTGTCACCTCTGTGTTCAAGTGAGAAGAACTCTAGTTTTGTCAGCATCTGTTTATACCATTTCCACTTTCGCGCACACACACACACACACACACACACACACACACACACACACACACACACACATACACACACACACTCCTTAATGGCTTCATTCCTTCTCTAAACTCACTCTAAACTCAGTTGTGGCCATCCTTTGATGTTAGAGGGCCAACCAGCTCATACTAGCTCAAGGGACACACCCTATAATAATGGAACTAAGCCATTGAACTTGCAACACTAATAATAAAATGCATAAATTAGTAATTCTCAGGTTACAACCCCAGACCAAGAAACATCTCACAGTATCCAGCAACTAGAAATAGGTCTAGATCAGAAATTCAGTATTCTGAAATCCCACTAATATCTAACGAAGCAGCTCACACCCTTAAGAGTCGGAGAAATGTTATTTCTCAGAATACTTTTTACTTACCAACTCAAAAACCTGAACCCTATCAATTACCTGATGTGGTCAAAACTCAACTGCAAACGAAGAAGGTGGATAGGGAAGCGGAACCAGAGCTAATACTGGGTTTAGGGGAGCTTAACAGTGAATCAGATTCTCCACCAGGTTTAGGGGAGCTTAACAGTGAATCAGATTCTCCACCACCAGATATTGCATGAGAAACTGTGGGAGTTTGTGGCCAAGCTTAAAGGAGCAGGACATTTCAGAAAATTCTTCATGCAATTATTGCAGACACTTCTTCCAGTTACGGGCTGCTCAGATGAATGGTAGTAGAGATACTAGAGAAGGGTGTTGAGGTGCTATGCCAGTCTTGGGCAAAACACCAAACTAGATGACATGGAATGATTCTTGGTGTAGAAGAAATTAAGGCCTATGTCTTGTTTGGCTGACTGGTTGCGAGTCGTTACAGGGAGAAAGTGCACTGTAGGTGTACTGTACATCTTTTGTTTTAGAGGGGGAACTGTATACAGGAGAGATAAGTATCATGCTCTCCTGAGCTTGTTGATGAGATATGAAAAGCTCCCCATTGTGGTGGGCAAGGACATAGTACTGCTTGTGGCATGTTACACCTGGTTGTTTGGAATGTGTGAGAAGGCTCCATTCATTCACTTCTTGTGTTAGCAGTATGAATTGAGCCAGCCTTCCATTGTGTTTCTTATAAGTGAGAGGTGCTGTGGGAAAGATGAGATTTAGGCAGCTAAGAGTTTTTTTTCTTTGGGAGGGGGGGGTGCAGTCTTTTATTGCCTTTTTGTTTATGTGGGGTGCATCCTATGACAGGTTTTCTGTGGTGGTCTAATACTTATTTGGTTTCAGAAAGTCTGTATCCTGTCATCTGGGACTCTGGGGGCATGTCTGCCATAACACATGTGGAGGGTTTGTGCTGTGCCATCGAAGAACTCTGAGCAAGATGGGTGGTTTTGTTCTGTAAAGTGTAGCATTAAAGTTTGCATCAGCCACTCTATCGTATTTGTGTTTGGACTGGACAAGCTTATCTGGACTGTAGATGTGCATTCATAATATATGTTGAAATAAATGCCAGGTTAGAGTAAGTACTGCATGTTTTAAAACAAGAATGCCTAGAGTTGTGTTTTCTTAAACATTTTTTCCTGTCAGGGATACTGCAGCAAATCATTACTGCTTGTTAGAATGTAATGTATTTAGAGTTTGGGGATTGTAACTTGAAATACTAGAACTCTCAGAACTGTATTTAAATCAGAACTCTTTTTTTGTGAATGACATAATTTGTTAAACCTGTACCAATACTTGTGGTTGTCTAAATGAAATGTTGATCCTAGACTGGAAGAGACAACTGTTTAAGGGTGGTGGTTGTTGCTTTCTTTTCAGCTTTGCTGCTCTCTGATTCAAAAATGTTTGTGCCTTGAAGTACATGATGGTTAATTTGGAGACAAAGTTAAATACTAAAACAACTCTGCCTTTTGGAAGTGATATCATACAGTAGATGCCAGGAACTTCAGTCTTGTAAAGTGGTGCTGTCGATTCAGTGTCATCAAATGTTGTTGTAAAAGGCTGCTGTATATTATATTTTTTATTTATGCATTTGACAACTGGGTGAAGTGTCTGGTCTGAAATCCTCTCTGTTTTAGGATTTGAAACTAGAGGTTAGGGCATAAATATATGTACAAACAAGGATTACATTGCTTTTCATATTAATAGTTTGTAACACTGCTGTAAAGATACATACATGAATTAAATGTTTTTCTTTTAATGTGAAAATGACATACAGTTGTATTATACGGTTATTAAGACCATTTCCTGTTTAGCAATTTTTGTGTAAGGTTTCTGTTTTAATGGATTGCTAGAAGTCATCTAAAGTTAAGAGCGTGGAGCAGCTTAACCAGGGTAGTAGACTTATCTCGTGAATCTATTTCAGCCACATTCCAGAAATACAGGACATAAACATACAAATCGTTTATATTTATAGAACCAAAAGTAAGGCAAGTACTACCACGCTGTGTATGAAGCAACTTCACTTTATTAAAACAAAAGCAGTATGATAAGCTCTTTTGGGTAAATCCCTTCATCAGATGATAAAACATTAGTAAAAGCATAGTACCTAATATAGTGCAGCACAACCAATGAAAACCAATATTTTACCCTCCTTTCTGCTAGAGCTGTTTTTAAAGGGACAACATCATTTAATCCTGGGGCTTTGTCAGCTCCCAGTCTAAGAATCCATTGCATCTCTTTGTATTCAGTTTCATTATATAAGTTACCTATTCTTTGACTTCTATTTACAACACATATAACCATAAAGGCAAATACATGATCACTATGCAATTATATATGCTTGTACTGTGCATTATGTTCTTTTCTTAACCTTATATCTGACAGATGCTTAAAAATTCTATATTTAAGTCTGCAATTTGTTTTTCCTACATAATATGCAGTACACTGTTGACAATTTGCAATACAGACAACATTTTGCATGTTGCAGTAAGCATACATATTCAAAAAGTACTTCTTGTTGGTCCTGGGGTGTATAAAACAGTTTCCTTGTGAAATTTACTTACAGGCTTTACAATGTAGGCATGGATAAGTTCTTTTCTTCTTGATGCCTGGATTTTTAAAATGCATAGGTTCTTGACAGAGAATATCTTTCAAATTGTTATTTTTTTTAAAAATAAATCTAGGTTGTGTCCCTACAACTCTAGTTATATTCTCATCTGTTAAAAGAATTCTCCAGTTGTCACTAATTATATTACATATACCACCTATATCATTACTGTATGTTAGACTTATTTTCAAACCTTCATTAGCTTTCTGAACCTGTGCATCTACCTTATTAGGCCATTTTTGCCTCTATGTAACCATGGTTTTGCACTTGTTTTCTATAGAGACTGCTGTTGTTCATTTCCATTTTCTGCAGATTTTTGCTATAACCTCGTGCTTGAAAATTATTCTTTAGAGAGTCCAATTCCTGTATAAAGGAATTTTCATTGGTACAAAGTCTGGACATTCTATAGACTTGTCCCTTGACTATGTGTTGGAATACATGTCTAGGGTGCATACTGTCAAATCGAAGCATGCTGTTGGTCCAACAAGGCTTCCTATATAATGATGTCTCTACCTCCCTATTTTCTTTCTTAGTAATTCTTACATCCAAATATTCAATAACTGAAATGGAATAATTCAATGAGAATCTAAAGAAGATGGTAGTAGACTCTAAATACTTAACAAAGGAGGTTAATTCTGATGTGGTGCCCTGCTCCCACAAAAGGAAAACACTGTCCATAAATCTATTATAAAAGAAAAGTTTGTCTTTCCAATCATGTGCTGCCTCAAATATCACCATATCTTCCGAGTATGCCAGGACTAGGTCAGCATATGTGTTCGCACAAGGCGTACCCATAGATATACCTTGTCTCTGGCAATAATACTTTGACAAAGAAAAGCATTGTTTTCTAATACAAGCCTTAATAAGGAACATAACCGTATATTTTCATCTATATGTATACTCACCTTTTATTTATTTTTTGTTGCCATGATTGGAAGACAAACTTTTCTTTTATACACACAGCGTGGTAGCACTTGCCTTACTTTTGGATTTACTATTTGGATTTTTTGGCAGTACTTTCAATGGAGGAGTCCTTTACTTTTTGCTCTTTACTATATTTATAGAACAGAATGGAGGTTTAAATAGTGGTCTAGAACACATTCAACTTGCTGTATAGTTCTTTTGTACATATGATAATTCTCTTATATTGCATATCAAGTTTTGCTTTTATGTTCTTTTGTTACATTTGTTTTTGCTTTTATATTCTGTTGTTACATTTGGGTTTGTCTAAGTATACCCACATGTGCATCATAGTGATTCTTTGCAAAGTTATCATGGTAGGATACGAACTGAGTAGAATACAGAGTTAGTTGAGA
>NC_056746.1:500046642-500051642 GCF_019279795.1 Protopterus annectens | reverse complement strand
TCTGAATATGTGTCCCAAGCAGGTATGTCTCTAGATTTGAACAGCATTTTACCCTTGCCTAGGGTGATACCACAATATAAACAGAAAATGGCTGACTTTGGTTGTCTTAGTTTCTGGTGTCATTCTAAGGGGATCCAGTTGTTGTCAGCCTGGCACAACATGATGGATAGATCTCAGTGTTTTGCCAGAGATGGTCTTCACCTGGCACCTCTTGGCTTTTGGTTGCTGGCTAAGGCACTTGCCTCCCCCATAATGCCTTTTTAGGCAAGGTCACAACAACAAAATTCCCAAAGTGAAAAATCAAACACAAAGAAACTAAAGGTCATGTTGCTAAATGCTAGGAGTTTAAAATCAGAAACTGCACTCTCTGGAAGCACTCCTCCCACTGGAAGATGCTGATGTCTGTGCACTCACAGAAACCTGGTTCAAGGCTGCAGAAAGTAGTCCAGCCTTGCAAGGCTACAATGCCTTCCACACTTTCAGACCACAAATTGAACGTGTGAGAACCAAAGGAGGTGGAGTATCTATCTTCCTTAAAGATAATTAAACAGCATACAGACACCTCTACTGATGGCATGGCGCTAAACTTTACCAATGACAACACTACCTTTAGTCTACAACCTGTCCCCACAAGTTACATCAAAAAACTATTGTCTAAACTTAAACCAACTACCTTGGCTGCTGACAGTCTCCCAGCAGAATACTTACAGCTGATGTCATTGCCATCCCAATCTCGATACTATTAAATAGGACAATCACAGAAGCCACCATCCCTAGCATCTGGAAGGTATCACATGTCATACCGCTCCATAAAGGTGGAAACTCTCTGGAGTTATCCATTTATAGGCCCATAGCCATCCTCTCACCTTTATCCAAAATCATGGAAAAGTGTATTCATAGCCAACTTATGGACTACCTAATCCAAAACACACTGCTCACAAACTCACAACATGGCTTTAGAACCTTCCATAGCACCACAACAGCATTGCTATCATTCAGACTTCATCAACCAGAATAGGAACAATGGTAAAATCTCATCAGCACTCTTTTTTGACCTTTCTAAAGCTTTCCATATGGTCAATCATAACAAGCTAATACTCTCACTTTGTACACTTTCCCTACACAACCAAACCATCAACTGGTTTCAACATTACCTACAAGGTAGAAATCAGGCGGTGATCTGGAAAAATAGTCTATCCACCCTTCCACCTGTATCATTAGGAGTTCCACAAGGGTCCATATTAGGTCCTCTACTATTCTCAGTCTTTGTTAATGATCTGCAGACAGTCATACAATACGCAGACTACTCTACTTTAGTCTGCTCAGCCAAATCCCTTCCCCAGCACTCCACACCCAGACCCAGAAAACATTTAACTTAGTAGAAAACTGGTTTTCCTGCAGACATCTTCTACTAAATGCTAATAAAACCAAGCTTCTGCTGTTTTCCCCAACCTGACCCTCCTCTCAGGTCAATTTTATTATCACATCCAACTACGGTACCATTATAGCCCCTGTTAACCACACCAAACTACTTGGGGTACTAATTGACAACAATCTGAAATTTGACCTACATGTTAACCAAGCAATCAAAAATACCAATAAAAAACTGGACTCACTCTGCAGAAACAAAGCCTACTTAACCCCTTTGGCCAGATCCAACACAGCACACACCCACCTACTCTCCTCTCTCTTGTATGCCTCACCCATTCTCACTAACCTCTCAAAAACCAAACTAAATAAATTAAGCATCTGCTACAACCACATTGCTCGATTTGCTGTAGGATCTGCCTATCGCACACATCACTGTCAAAATATAAAAGCAGTAAACTGGCTCGAGTTACCAACCTACTTGTCTACAATCATCTTACTATATCCCATAAAATACTTTACCAACCAGACAGAGTCCCGGGAATACAACCCTTAATTATTCCTCACACCAGTACCAGACCACTGAGATCTAATGACAAATTAATGTTAAAGACCTCTAAATCCTGTAATCAAGCTGGTAACTCAGTGTTCTCTAACTTCATAGCAAAAACGTGGAACTTACTCCTTCCTGCCCAAACACTTGAACCCTCTCTAACAAAGTTTAAAAATGCAGTAAAAATTATCTCACCAACCACTGGATATGTACCTGCACTAGCCCCGGTTAATCTCCCTCAGCTTACCTTGCTAAGTGGCTCCCATTTTTTTTCTCCTCATTGCTTCTGGCACTTCTACCGAGATAGCATACTGCATTCTAATCCTTTCTACCTAACGTACGTAAACAATTTGTTTCTATTAATTTCTCCTGGAATTATATGTATGCATTGTCATCTGAAGTGTTATTATATGGCTAATTGCATTTTGTATTTGTTAAATATAATTTGTACTTCTGGAGCTTTTCTCCCCGGGCCTCCACTGAAAATGAATATGTATCCAGTTGGACTTTCCCAATTAACAAATGTAAAATAAAATAAATAAATAAAATACAATAAATTACACCTCTAGATTGGTTAGACAAGAAAATTCAATGGAGCTGCGCCAAGTCCAAATTACCATGGATAATACCCCCTTCAAGTCATCATCAGCTACAGGTCCCCTTCCATGAATCAAGATGCCCACACACTTTATTTAGACCTACTTAGGACAATTAAGGTACAACCTAACACCCTAATCATGGGTGACTTCAACTATCCTTCCATTAATCGGGACACTTACACAAGCCCAAACTCACTTGCACAAAGGTTCTTTGACTTTAACTCAAATGCCCTGGAACAAACAGTGCACCAACCCACAAGGTGCTCTAATATTCTACAATTGGTCTTCACTAATATGAGTGACTGAAGCAACTCCTCAAGTATAGGGCCTGCACTGGTTAAATCAGACAATAAATCAATAAAACAGAACTCCCCAAAGGAGAAGTCAGGCTAAAAAACTTCACCAACGCTAACTATACCCTCCTAAGGGAAGGTATAATCAACTTCCAAGCTCCAGTTTCCACAGACGGCATTGACAGCTATACTAAGGTATACACTGATGCTCTGTATAAACATCTACACAAATGTATAGACAAAGCCATACCAGACAGGAATAAAGCAAAAAAACATCCTAGTGGATGTCTTAACATTAATAAATTATACAATAATTGAAAAAAGCTGCTGTCTAAAAATACAAAAGCAAGATTCTAGAACTGGAAGAGCACCCTCCTCAGCCTAAACAAGCAAATAAGACATCTTGTAAAATCTTTGAAGAGCAACTATGAGAAAAATTTAGCAACCATAGCCAAGGATAACCATAATGCTTTCTTCAGCTACATCCGCAACCTAAACGGTAGGACCCGGATGTGTGCGGAACTAATTGTGGATGGCATCACACACGCTGACCCTGTGGAAATTGCAAACCTGCTAGCAGACATGTTTGGTGACAATATCACCCACCTAACCCCCCAAGCATACTTCAAACCATGTCTTTGTCATCTCCTCCTCCCCACATCTCCAAAGAGCAAGTAATCAATGTTCTCCCCAAAGCTAAGAACACAGCCTTCATGGGACCAGATGGCATTCCGGGTTGCATTCTTAATGTTCTAAAACAAGAGCTAGCTACTGCATTAGGCATGCTATTCAACCACAGCTTGAGTACTGGCTTTGTCCTCACTGAATGGAAAACAGTGACTGTTATCTCTCTGCAAGACAATGGAATGAATCACCACAGACCACATAAATAAGGATATAAGTAACCTCCAAACCCTGGATCCGTATCAGTTCGGTTTTGTCAAGGGCAGATCATGCCTGCTAAACCTTTTGAACTTCTTCGAGAATGTGACCACAGATAAGGGCAAAGCCATGCATACAACCTATCTTGACTTGGTCAAGGCCTTTGACACTATCCCACATTTGGGCATCATTGACTAACCCAGTTGACTATCAACCCCTATACTGTCAGGTGGGTTGCAAACTGGCTCACAGATTGACAGCTCTCAGTCAGAGTGGGAGACTTTACCTGTACCAGCAGACTCGTCACCAGTGGGGTCCCAAAAGGGTAAGTGCTGGGCCCCCTCTTGTTTAGCATATACTTCTCAGAAGTCCAGGCCAAAACGGAGGGATTGTGGCTAACCAAGTTTGTGGATGGCTGAAAATTAGGTGTTATCATTGACTCCTCTAGTGATGTCAACATACTTCAAAAGGGGCTTACATAGGAGTCATTGGTGCCAAAGCTGGGGACTTAAACTAAATGCTATGAAATGCATCATCATTCCCTTCAGTAAAACAATGTCCCTGCTGATTATAAAATAAACAATAATACCCTAAGTACCAGTAGTGAGAGACCTTGGAACACAAGTTGACTGTGACCTCAGCTTTGACCACCATGTGTCTACTGCAGTGAGAAAGGCATTCTACATTGCTCACCTGATTAGCAAAGTCATCACCTCAAGAGCAAAAGAGGTTATAACTCCCCTGTACTCATCCCTCATCAGCCTATTATTGAATATAATGTTCCCTTTGGTATGTACCATGCCAGACACCTGCAGCAACTTGAGAGACCTCAGAGATTTCCAACTAAGAAAATTCAGGGTCTCCAGCATGTCTTACACGCATAAACTTAAGTCACTGTCACTGTACTCAGTAGTGTATAGACTACTTAGAGGCAACTTATGTCTGGTCTACAGGGCTATCTCTGACCCAAATCTAATGGAAATGCTGCACATCTGTAAGTCAAATGGGACTAGAGTTACCCATTTCAGGGACATCAATCTAGCCTGCAACATAAACAGGACCTGCTGGAGAGACAGATACATCTCCTTGTTTGCCACTCTTCTGTAATAGCCTTCCAATCCATAACAAGCAGAGCACCTCCATGACCCTGTTTAAGTGCAACCTGAATGACTGGATGGGAAACCGTAAATTTCTGCCGGAGATTGACCCGGCTTCTCCCCTGGACATGCACAGTCCTTGCTAGAAAAACCTTGGGCATAGATGATATCTCTCATTTTTTCTAGTTTAATAGCCTACTGAAAACTA